>NC_064303.1:20784362-21068699 GCF_023373825.1 Bactrocera dorsalis | reverse complement strand
GCTGATTGGTTCCTGAAGGCTGACGATGACACGTAAGACTTTTTCCATCGGTTCTTTATTCGATTATTATTAATTTGTGTTGGTTTAATATTGAAAAATTTCAGTTATGTCATTGTGGAGAATTTACGCGCTTTCTTATATCCCTTCGACAACAAAGCTCCCATCTATTTCGGTTGCAAGTTCAAAAAATATGTGAGACAAGTAAGTGCCTTATAAATTAAAATATGTGTTCCTTGTTAATTTTCCCTTACTTCCTTGCAGGGCTACATGTCCGGTGGGGCCGGTTATGTATTGAGCAAAGAGGCTGTCAAACGCTTCATGGAGGAAGCCTATACAAATGAGAAAATCTGTCGCAAGCGTTCCGGTGGTGCTGAGGATAAAGAAATGGGCAGTTGCTTGCAGAATGTTGGCGTGGTGGCTGGTGATTCACGTGATGAGTACAAACGTGGTCGATTCTTTCCGTCGGGTCCCCAAGGGCACATTATACCAAAAAATAAATCGGCGTGGTACTGGCGTTATATATTTTACAAAACAGAAGATGTGAGTTCCATATACCCAACATATCGTATGTGTGAAATAACGTAATTGCTGCTTGACAATCTTTCTAGGGTCTCAACTGTTGTTCAGATTATGCAATATCTTTTCACTATGTGCAACCATCCTATATGTACGTGTTGGATTATCTTATATATAGCTTGCGTCCTTTCGGCATTTTCAAACAGATCGAAGCACTGCCAGCAAAACGAAATATGACTGATTTGTTGGAAAAGTGGCGGAAGGAAGAGTCTGACAACCCTTTATAAGTGTGTCTACACAGATAGTATATATGCGGTTGTAAATATAATAAATTTGAAGTAAATTTCAAAAGTTAGTAAGCTAGAGAGGATCTTAACAGAGCTGACCTAAATCTCTCAAAAAACAGAGAATAAATCCGGAGGTAGAGTGAATAGAACTTACAGAAACTTTCAGGTGGAGTTTGACCACGTACTTATGTATATATTGTATGTTTTAATTATTGTCATTATAGTGCCTTATATCATTATTTATTTTATACACCTAGACTGTGGCAAAATTGAGTATTGATTTACACGCTGTCAAGAAAGTATCGGGAATTCTTCATTTCCCCCTCTCATCTCCTGCTTATATGGAAGTCAGTGAAATTTTTTTTCCTACGACATAAACAGCTGCTTTAAGCACACTGGTTGACAGATCGCGCTATCTTTTGGCTCCATAATTAAGAACAGTTGTAAAAACGGGAGATTTAAATGCAGAATTTCCGATACTTTCTGGACAGGGTGTAATATGTTATAGAGAATATATTTAAATATTTTAGTCTACATATAAGATTAGTTTAGTGATTGTTAAAAAATCAACTGTGTGCTTTTAAATCATACTGGACATTAAATGGTGCCACTGAACTTGTGCTGTGTCGTAAATTATAACCTATAAATGTATCTATCTATAATACAAGTATAAGTGATATAATGTGATAAGTGTAAATGCAAATGTAAAATATATTATTTAATTAAATATTTTTGAAGGTTTGCAATTTAGTTTTAAAATATTGTTTAAAAAATATGAGAAGCCATCTGTTCCATAGAAAAGTTGAATGATTATATGAAATAACCTCTATTACGGTTTTCAACTGCACTCAGTTGAATTGAAGTTAAAGCAATTCAATTTCAGATCAACCAAACTCTTGTTTTTATAACTAAAAAGCTCAAAATCTTTAAACTTATTGGTGAAAAAGAGAATAATTATTAAAGTGGACATTAGTTTTGATTTATAATACTTCTTCTCCTTCACTGGTGTAGACACCGCTTACGACATTATAGCCGAGTTAACAACAGCGCGCCAGTCGTTTCTACTTTTCGCAAGGTGGTGCCAATTGGATATTCCAAGCGAAGCTCCACCTGATCATTCCAACGGAGTGGAGGTCTTCCTCTTTTTCTGCTTCCTCCGGCGAGTACTGCGTCGAATACTTTCAGAGCTGGAGTGTTTTCGTCCATTCGGACAACATGACCTAGCCAGCGTAGCCGCTGTCTTTTAATTCGCTGAACTATGTCAATGTCGTCGTATATCTCGTACAGCTCATCGTTCCATCGAATGAGATATTCACCGTGGCCAACGCGTAAAGGACCATAAATCTTTCGCAGAACTTTTCTCTCGAAAACTCGCAACGTCGACTCATCAGTTATCGTCATCGTCCAAGCCTTTGCACCATATGGCAGGACGGGAATTATGAGTGACTTATAGAGTTTGGTTTTTGTTCGTCGAGAGAGAACTTTTCTCCTCAATTGCCTACTCAGTCAGAAGTAGCACTTGTTGGCAAGAGTTAACCAGGCTGACATTGCTGGTGGTGTTTACACTGGTTCCAAGATAGACGAAATTACCTACAACTTCAGAGTTAGACTGTCAACAGTGAGGTGAGAGCCAAGTCGGGAGTGAGACGACTGTTTGTTTGATGACAGGAGATATTTCGTCTTGCCCTCGTTCACTGCCAGACCCATTTGCGTTGCTTCCTTGTTCAGTCTGGAGAAAGCAGAACTAACGGCGCGGGTGTTGAGACCGATGATATCAATATCATCGGCATACGCCAGCAGCTGCACACTCTTATAAAAGATTCTACCTGCCGGATTAAGTTTTGCAGCTCGAATTATTTTCTCCAGAAGAAGATTGAAGGTAGGATGTCGCCTTGTCTGAAACCTCGTTTAGCATAGAACGGTTGGGAGAGGTCCCTTCCGATCCGGACGGAGCTTTTAGTGTTGCTCAAGGTCAATTTACACAGCCGTATTAGTTTTGCGGGGATAACAAATTCAGACTTCGCGGCATAAAGGCAACTCCTTTTCGTGTGGTCAAAAGCAGCTTTAAAATCGACGAAGAGGTGGTGAGTGTCGATTCTCCTTTCACGGGTCTTTTCCAAGATTTGGCGCGTGGTGAATATCTGGTCGGTTGTTGATTTTCCAGGTCTATAGCCACACTGATAAGGTCCAATCAGTTTGTTGGCGGTGGGCTTTAACCTTTCACACAAAACGCTGATAAAATCTTATACGCGATGTTGAGGAGACTTATCCCACGGTAGTTGGCGCAGATTGTGGGTTCGCCCTTTTTGTGAATTGGGCAGAGCACACTTAAATTCCAATCATTGGGCATGCTTTCTTTAGATCATATTTTGCAAAGAAGCTGATGCAAGCTCCTTATCAGTTCTTCGCCGCCGTGTTTGAATAGCTCGGCCGGCAATCCATCGGCCCCCGCTGCTTTGTATATTATTTTTACACAAAAAGTATACATATTCCCAGGAATAATAGGTTGTATATACTCTTTGTTGGAACCATTTCCACGATTCCTTAATTTTATTAGTCAACCCCACAAACACAGAGTTGAAATCAGTGATACCACAAAAAAATTTAAGTTTAACAACACTTCTTCCGAGTATTTTTTTTTTTGACGGATTGAGTTGATACTGGTAATGTCGAATTTCAAAACTTCAACCAAAATGTAGTTGGGTTAAAAACCGTTATAGGGACTTAAAATTATATGATATCCGTTGCATACTTTAAAAAGTGCTGGCTAAAAACACATACGAGTACATAGGGCAAATTTGATGTCAAACTGGTTTACTCAGCCGACTTTGACCTATTTTGTCAGATTGTTACATCATTTGGCTTGCACATTATTTTGTTTATATTTTAAGATATATTAATTACAATTTGAGTGTATTCTTTTGACTTAAATTTGTGAGCATACCTGGATCTTTTGAAAGCTTTAAAAAATGTCAGTTTTCATATAGTATTTTATATATTAGGTTGTCAAATATCTCGCTTCCGCCTTTTTGCTTTTTATTCAATCCTTTATAAAAAGTGTTACAGTAATCGGATTTAGTTCAGATATCCGCCGTTTCGTACGATAATCTGTTTCCATCTACACGGCAACTTCATAATACCCCCCTCGTAGAAGCCCCCTCCTTATTTGCGAAGAACTCGGACAGCCACTTTTCACTAGCCTTTTTTGAGTTCAACGTTCCACCAACAAGAGCGTTCGCCATGCTGTAAAACAGGAACAGGTGGTAATCATTTGACGCTATGTATGGGCTATATGGTGGGTGCGATAAAACCTCCCATCCGAGCTCCCATAGCTTCTGACGAGTCATCAACAAAGTGTGTGGTCTAGCGTTGTCCTGTTGGAACACTACACCCTTATTGCTGGCCAATTTTGGACGCTTCTGGTCGATCGCCTGCTTCAAGCGGTCTGGTTGTTCGCAATAGATGGTAAAATTAAGTGTCTGGCCATATGGGAGCAGCTCGTAGTGGATGATTCCCGTCAATACCGGCTTGGCAACTGTTAGGGACGATTCACCGGTTTTCGACTACAACCGTTTTCGTTTGAAAAATGGGTCGAGTTCGTTCCGTTTCAGCAGCACATCGCAGGCGTTGATTCGGTCCAGAAGGTTTTTTGCGTCAATTCATGCGGCACCCAAACATCAAGCTTTTTTGTGCAGCCTTGTGCAGATGTCCAGATATCCAGCCTTGTGCAGATGTTTTAAAATGGTTTAATGACTAACTCCCATCTTTTGGGGGATGTCACGAGATGCTACATGCCGGTCTAACTCGATGTTTTCCATGATTTGTTCGGTACTCGCCGTCACAGGTCTTTCGCCGGCTGACTTATCCATGGTGTCGTTTTCACCCACTCTGAATCGTCGAAACCATTCCTCCGCAGTTCGAAGTGGTAGAGTACCATCCCCCAAAACACCATTCATTTCACGGAACGTTTATCTAGCGGATTTGCCTTTATCGAAGGAAATCTTTAATATAGCGCGAATTTTGGTGTTAGTGAACTACACGTCTATAACTTTTGAACGCAATATCCAAACTAATCATGCATACATAGCGTCGTTTTATAGGTTATGTCAAGACCTTTCAAATATACGAGCTCTGTAGCGCTTTATACATAGCCGCGAAATTCAAAAGAGAAAAAGACGGAGGGGACATATTTGGCAACCTACAAAACCATTCCAATAAAGCAATTACTTGTTGTTTCAAAATTTACAGACTTTTATTTATGTATGTACATATATCAAATGTATTAGAGCAAACATCTATTTATCCAAGTGGGCAATAAATATTAAATGGCCAATAAATATTACAATAACTGAAAATTTTATGTTGCTGCGTTCCAACTACACTTTTATTTAAATATTTACAAGTTTTTATTCTTTTTATGCGTTAAGCACTTCACAGGGGGCTCTAAAATATGGGCCTTAAAGAGAGAAGTTCAAGAAAAAAATCTCTCCTAAAGCTAAAAATGCACACGGCACGCCTGATTTTCTACCAAATATATATATCTAAATTGAGTTCTAAAAGATTGAAAAATTTTAGCTTCATTGAAGAATGATAATAATTACGAATCAGTTCGATGAAATCCAGTACGTTCGAAGTTGACCGCAAGCAGAATTGCTCAAAAGTATTGTGATAATGTGATAACCAGAAACAAATTTCCAGTGAGTTACATGGTTTAGAGTGGAATTTCCTACAATGGTTGCAGTGCATTGGCATTAATAAATGGTTCCTTAAATTTTTCTGGATGTATAGACATTATTAAGGACTTTTTGGAACCATCAATGGATGTCTTGTTTAAGTGCTCTCGGTTTTCCCTTAATCGATTATTCGGATTAACCAGAATAATATCAACCAGAATAATATCAAATAGTATTCTGTATTATCCGGATAGTCGTAAGTCGTCGACTATTCGATTAACCGCTCATTTTCGAATATCCGGTTAACCATTCGTTGTCGACTTTTCGATCGGTAAGCGCAAGCTTTCTAGACATTTTTCCTATGTATTTTTTAAGTTTATAAAAAATTTGCAATACATACGTACACAATGGCATTTTCACTAATTTAGAACAAGCAAAAATTAAAGGCCGCTTGGATTTCAAACAATTTTCATTTATTCAAATACTTGCAGCAGAGCAACTTTTCGAATAGTCGCAGTAGAACAACTACAATGTTATGACTCCACGAATAGTTAGTATTAATCGGTTGATATTCATACGAACGATTACCAACCGGATAATCGGATAATCGGTTTTCAGGTTCGGCCTCAACAAACACGCCGTTAGTTCTGCTTTCTCCATTCGTCGCACTCCCGAGTAGGCTGCCAGGTCAGTGTTAACAGTCAGAACTTCGAAGTCGTAGTCAACTGATCTAAACAATTTCTGCGAAAATTGCGAAATTGTGAAAATTGTACCGTTACCTTAAAAAGTAATACATGCCAAATTTGATAAAGATATCTCTTGGAAAGGAAAGGACTTGTGCATGATCGATCAAAAAGTGAGCAACTAGTTTATGTATGTAATAATACTGGCTAATTCCACTCAGCTCGTCACGCTGATCATTTATATATATATATATGTATCCCTCGAATAGCACGGTACTTGAGTTGCACGAAATCTCGAATAGCACGGTTTAAAATTGCGACAACCCTCGAATAAACACGGGGTTCGAATTACACGAAGCCGCGAAAATTCCTTTTAAAATTGAAAATTTAAGGATCCTCTACCTCTTCAAGGAAAAACAAATCAATCTTTGGAGAGTGACAGTGGTTGAACATATGTAATTTAAAAATTATTGCGTTTATAAAGTTTTTACCTTTAAATTTCAAATAAACACGATTTCGAATAACACGGAACCAATTAACCGTGTTATTCGAGGGATACCTGTATATGTATAATTTAGTGGTCTATGAGGATCTAATTAAGCTTAAGGTAGTAGTCTGGTAACTTATGCCTATTTTCATGACTTTTTGGAATAGGAAATAGGAAAATAAAAATGAATTATCTTGAATTGTTAGAGTGTTGTTATTTACATATTTAAAATATAAAAAAAATTGTATTTGAAAAATTTTAATACTTTATTACTACATATTATTATTGTCACTCGAAGTTGGAACCTCAAAAAAAATGCACGTGGGTGGCCCGGGTGATTTTGGCTATTGATGTTATCTGAAATCAAATATTCTTGTTTATTCTTAATCTATATATATGTCATTCTGATCGGAACTACTGAAGTTAAATTTCAAGAGTAAATAACAAAATGGCGGACTTTCAAAGAAAAAGTCCTTTTATTTTAGCAAAAAAGGGTTGTAAAATAAAAAGTTAGGGGTGAAAAAAAGTCTCGTTAGCTCCGACGAGAACTATAAGTGTGTAGAACAGCCTGTTGAAATTTGAAAGCAATCGGTTCAGTAAAAAAAATTAGGACCCGGGCCGAACAGAAAAACAACGTTTTGAAAAAAACACGTTTAAACTTCACCAACTCCGAGAGAGAGGACTCCGAGGCGCTCTAGGAAACTCGTTATAACTCCCGAAATATTTCGAATTTCTCTCTGAATTTTTACAGTATATTCTCAAGACAATGTACTTTCAAATTAAATCAAATAAAAATTTCGATTTTTTTAAACCCAAGTTACCGGACTACCAGACTACCTTAAGTTATAATTTCAATGTGATACGCCTAACAATACTGAAGGAACGTACAACTTTAAACGCGTTTGTGTAATTTTCATATAATTTTCCAATCTGGCGCCGATGGTGCTCGGAGATTGTTTCTGTTCCAAATACTTCATATTTTTAAGACCATAAAATATCCTGTTATGGGAAAACAGAAATGTTGATTTTTGTAAATACTAGACTGGTTTAAGTCCTCAGTAATTTTCCGTCTCTTTTTGCTCTCGCACCTTCAGCAACTGGCTAATTTAGATCAATTTGTTTTCGGTAGTGTTGGATTACATTCTTATCTAGTTGTAGTAAGGTGGGATCACAGCTGGAAGGAGGTTTCAAAGTACAAACATTCAAACTATTTGTGATACGCGTTCTATTCGTGATGGTGTTCCGAGGACTAAGGTTTTCCTCGATTGTAATCTGACGTTTCTCACGAGAATCGTCGGGTATAACCTTCTCCTTTAATTTACCATAATATCACTATTAAAAAATAGAAAGTCTTTTAATATATTCATATTCATATCTCCGTTTATTTTAATAGGTTTTCAATTTCACTATTTTAATTTAGTGTTTGCGCATTTTGTGCTTGTCTTTTCGCTCGCATTTCATTTATACCAATATTAGGTATATGAAAATGGCAACTATTTAAGATTTACTTACATATAAGTAGTATTTAAAAATTTGCCCACATTTTACCAGGAATAGTTTTTGTAAAATTATGCAAGAAAAAATAAAATTATTGTAAAAAATAAAAAAATAAGAAAACAAAATAATAATTTTCAAGTTATCAATTAAATTTTTTTTTGTGGGCAGTAAGTAGTATTTTACATTTAGTTTCTTCTAATACGTATTCTTTTTAATGATACATATATTCTTTGGTTTTTTGCCCTTTAGTTCAGAGATGTATTTCTACTTTAATATTAATATATACGTTTTCATTTTAGGTATTTTGAGCTTTCTGTTTACTTTCTAGCAAAAATCCCTTTCACATATACATACATATGTATATCAACTGAAATTATATACACTTTTTTTTTATTCAACACTTCGGTTTTAATCATGTTCTGAGCGTATGTCTTCTAAAATATTTGACGTATTTGGAAATGCAGTTCAAATCTGTAAACTTAAAATTAAACTTAAACATTTTTGCCAACCTTTTCTTAAGGTTTAAGATTTCTCTATTCAGCCCGCATATTTCTTATTTAAATATTTTTTTTTAACTACAATATTTTCAGTACTATTATGAAATGCATATTTTATAAAGCCATTGTTTATAAATCTTATATAAAATAGTATATATACTTATAAA
This sequence comes from Bactrocera dorsalis, assembly GCF_023373825.1. Classification (NCBI taxonomy): domain Eukaryota; kingdom Metazoa; phylum Arthropoda; class Insecta; order Diptera; family Tephritidae; genus Bactrocera; species Bactrocera dorsalis. The sequence goes on along the minus strand of NC_064303.1, from coordinate 21,059,892 downwards.
AATTAATAATAATAAAACTATTTTACTTATACAGACTTAATTTTATCGCAAATCTACCTAAATAATACAACTTGGAATTATTTTGAGAGTTCTTTCCTTTGTACAGATCGAACGCATAGCAAAGCATATGTTTTTGGCAAAAAAAAATTAACGTAGCAGCTACTGGCTATGGCAAATACGTACTTACGTAATTACTTAAATTAGTAAACACAGCGGGAAAACCAATATTTACAAAGCTGTCAACATAAATGTAAATATACATATCTCCATATTTCTATAGCAATACCTAACTAAACCCTCGCTCATGCTGTGGCTTCGCTCGCCTTCTCAGCTTCAATAGCCGCGGTTGTCTGTTCTACTGGCGGAGGCATCGTCTCGCCCACTTTCAGACGTTCGGGCAGCGATTCGGGCGTGTTGATAATACCGTACGGTCGTAAATGATAGATCAAATAGTCCAAAACGTACATTTGATTTGGCGATACGTAATGGAACGATATCGCCCTATCAGAACAGCAATCTAAGCCCTGTTCCCGACGAAAAAAGATGATCAAATATTAAATATAAAAAAATAGACATCGTTTTATGATAACTATGGTCTCACCTCATCAGTTTTGTAGTAGATATAACGCCAATACCAGAAATCTTTGTTCGTATGTGATGGTATTAAATGGTGTTCTGGCACAAATGGGAAGAAACGGCCACGCGCGTGTTCGTCACGTGAATCGCCAGCGATTACGTCTACCTTCGCCAAACATTTACCGATTTCAGCATCTTCAGCGCCGGTGTTGTCCTGTTTGCAGAAATCCTTATTCGGTATGGCTATCTCGACAAATCGGCGAACCGCCTCTTTACTGAGTACGTAGCCAGCGCCACCGGACATATAACCCTGGAAGACAGTTAACAATGTTAATAAGTTAGCCATATACTATTAAAATAATATTATATGTATATTTAATAACGGTTTGCCTTGATGTTATCTGGAAATAGAGTGTTCTAACACAAGACTCCCTAACCTGTTTAAAAGGGTAATGATATTCTCTTTGATAGTTTTCATTTTCCATGCCGAAACGATTCTCAAAGGTTTAACTTATGTAACTGGGTGAAATGCGAACGCCCCAAAAGACATTTCCCTGAAAATGCATAACTATACTTACTTGGTTTTCAGAGAGAACGAAACTGATTTCACTCTTCACTCATAGGTGTTTCATTACATGTCGCTCTCGTCACTCCATGCGATCTATTCGAGTTTTACTCCTCGCGAAGATCTTTCTGTTTTCGGCAAATTTTTATTTATTCCGACGTTGACATTGATCTATGGTAGGATCGATGTTTTTGAACATTTTGAACCACAACTTCTTTGAATATTTGACAGAGAATTTTCATCGAAACACCACAATCTTGAAAGTTTTAAACCACTTCAACAAAACCTTATTTATAAGAAGATTTTTCAGAGCAGAATAACATTCCCCTATCTTCGAGGAAAGGCTCCGATATTTGAAAATTATTCTCAAAAGCTTGTGTCCACACAAAGGTTCTGCAATATAGTAATACTATTTTTAACCACACTATTCAGTGACAAATCTTTTTAAATAAAGATTTAGTACGCCACAAGGAGAACTTTTTAAGGCTTATCCTGAACAGGACGCCTTCGTGGAGACGAAATATAGATAAAAGAGTGAGGAAGGCATCGATAGCCTTATATTGCTGAAGATAAGCAAATGTGGGATCTCTTACCTAAATTTGTATTCTGGCTCTAAAAAACAGTAGTTAAATAAATAGTGTATTATGAGGTTGTTGTCCGGTGGAGAGCGCTCGGGAAGCCATTATTTGCTAAGCAACTGGAATGTGTCCAAAGAGCTGCTCTGTATATGATGCATTAAACTCCCATAAAGCTCAGGGAAGCTGAAGAAGACATATTCTGAAATCTTCCGCTTCTTCGATTGCATCCCTCAAAACCAACAACCTTCCACACAAAACCACTGTAGATATTTCTGGCAAGTGTAATGTGCCTAAGGCTCCCATAAAGCTCAGGAAAACTGAAAAAGAGATATTCTGAAATATTGTGCTTCTTCGATTGCATCCCTGCTAATTTGGGTCTGCTACATAAGCTTACTAGACAGGGTCCCTTACCCCTATTTCATCAGATTGGCAACGAGTTTGTACTCCGTTGTCTTCTTGCGCTCTAGTGCTGGAATCATGGAGTTCCTGAGTAGAAAATATGGATCAAAAACCAAGAATTGTGCGGCTGCAAGTTTCTTCATCCCAAAGTCTATTAAAAGAGGTGCTCTAAACTACTTATTCTTAGCCAAGTTCATCTCGCTGTCATGTAAGAAATTTGACCGGACACTGTTCAATAGGCTTACATACGATGGGGTTACATATCTTGTTGGACGCGAATTGCCAAAGCCATATGGAAGAGGATGTCATGAAACCATATGGATCCTTCTTATCAATTGTCCTGCTTCGGCTAGACTGAGCTTAAAATCATTGCAATATTTACATTTTCATGGACTTGACGAAGTTGCTGGAATTGATATTAGACACCTTAACAAACTTGTGGTAGTCTCAAAGCATTTCGTCGATCTATAAGAGGTTGGTGATCTATATCTAGGACTAAGGACTAGCCTTATGGCTGTCCAAGTGGTATCCTTCGTCACCTTTAGGGCCCTTTGACTTTCCCACTGTTCTTTTTAGAGCTATGTTGGGAGGTCAATATCAAAAAATGTCTAGACATATATATTAGCTTGAATTTCATAATAATATATTGTCAATAACCGAATAATTTACGAGATTCATCATCAATGGGCGACTTGAAAAAGTCTAATATCTATCTAATTTTCTTAGGTGGATCATTTCAAAACCATATGAACAATATAGATCTTATGGGCGCTTTAAAACACTTGTAGCTAAACATTAATTTAACTATCACTATAACATTAGATAAAACCGGAAATTGATAACAACGGCGCGAGATCCAACGACTAGCGACTTAAACCGATTTATGTATATTGAATTAATGGTATTCTTACCTGTTTCACAAATGGTTTGAATTTGCAGCCAAAATATATGGGTGTCTCCGGCGAGTAAGGATACAGCATATACCGCATATTTTCCATAACAGCATAGCTGCAAAACATAAATAAACCAAACAAATATATTTTTTTATTACAAATCCAACTCCAAACTCCTACTTACGTGTCATCGTCTGCTTTGAAAAACCAATCCGCATCGTCCAAATGATGAGCATGTATATATTTGAAGGCCTCCTTTGTTTTCGCCCACAAATTGTTGCGTCCCTCCTGCACTGGCAACGCCACCGAACCCAATTCGTCATCCTTCTCAGAGCTCATAAACACCAGCTTATTGCAGCGTTTGCCCCATGTTCGTTTTACATGACGCGCTTTTGCTTTGTGATTCTTCGGATTTGTCATAATCCAACACAATACACGCACCTCACTATGCATTTTCAACGCTATACTTGAATTCTCATATGCATGCTGATGTGCGCCAATATCCGCTTCCGGCCCCTCCGCGCCAAGCATGTCGTGGCTGTTGTGTGCATCGTTGGCATCGCCATGTTGATGACCCGCATATGGCAGATAGTCGTGTCGCGCCGGCGTCGATAGTATAAACATTTCAGCGAGACAAAAACCAACGACCAGTCCCACAATGAGGGAAATCAACGAGCGTCGATTCGATCGAGATCCTATTGAAAAGAGTTCGAAGAAATAGAAATTCTTGTTTATGTGGATTTTTCAGCTATTCCTTAAAATATATTTTACCGGGTGTCGAATTCATGGCGCAAACGAAAATTTTATTTTAACTTCTAATTGTTTTTATAATTGTGACATGTTCTAGCAAATGCCAAATTAGTAATGAAACTTTTTAAAAACGAATTCCCAGATTATTCAGTTGTCTATTAACCATTTAAATAAGAAATATTGTACATATAAGGTAAATAATGGCTGTGTTAGCATATCAAATAATCAATTATATAAAAAATGTGCTAACACTTGTGTCCACAACCAAAAAAATAGTGTACTCTAAAAATCGTTTGTTAAAAACATATTTCTTTTTGTTAGACATTAAATAAGAGACACTTAAACAATTAAGTCATAAGTGACAGATAAGAGCGGACTAAATTCGCGCGTAGCAAATTATTTTAGTCCCATAATATATATGATAATGCGAGGTTGTCGATAAAATAATGTTTTCCTGTTTTCCCTTAGCTTTTCCGTCGCCTTTCGACGGCAGCGTCAAAGCCGCGAGCTCTTTCCTAGCATAAACAGGTTCCCATTAAAAAGCAGCGTAGCTTGGAGTCGACGCTGAAGGATGAAAAATCGAAGGGATATAGCCAAATTTAATGATTTACAGAAACTGTTTTAGTATTCTGGCTATACTAGTTTCTTCTTGGAGAACGTTGTTTTTTTTTATTAGCCAAAAATATTTCTGATCCAGCACATACCGTATTGTTTTTCAAATATCATTTATTAATCGTCGTGAAAACATCCAGAGATACTAGGATTTACACGTCATTTTAAAGAATACTTTTAGTGATTATATTGAATACATCTCATCTTAGAAGTTTCACTTAAAAAAATTGGAAAAGGTTGGGTTGAGTGCAAGTCCAAGTTGACGTCAGAGCTTTTCTCGACATACGGTATCTTAGTGATGTTATTCTCAGACGGCACAATTTCAAACAAATATGATTTTTTTGTCGAAATAAAATTAAATAAATACGAACGTTTGTTTGTACAAAATAAAAATGTAAGAGTGTTTTGACCCAAATAACATATGTATAATTTACGTATTTGAAAAGTGGTGTCTAATTTGCAATTTTTTTTTGAGTGAGAGAAGTATATATTTATTTAAATTTATTGCAATAATGTAAAAATAAAATTGACCTGGTTCTATTAATATATATACAAGCTATTTTTGGAAGCAAAATATAAAACTTTTATTTTAAATAAGCACAGCAACTTCAAGAGATAAATAAAAAATATTTTAATTCCAGGCATACGACCAACAAAACTGGTCTTATGAAGAATTTTTTATACGAATGTATAGGTTAAATTTCGTATAAATTCTCCCAGCATAGCAAACCAATCCACAAAACGCCGAATGTTAGTTTCTAACTGGTCAATTGTAGCCAACTTCGAATTACAAACCTTTAACAGACCGATTTCATAAAATATAATTGGGCCTTAAAAATCTTGAACCGCTGTATGACGTGTGATCTGATGATAAATTAGAACTATTTGACATTTAGACCACTGATATTGACTTGAGAATCATTGAAATTAAACTACTATTAATCTTACTATGAGTTTAGATAGCGTGGAAAAAAACTCTTTTTTTCAAGATTCTGCAAAACCCGCGCTCGTCGTTATAATTATTATCGTAAATGTTTACGTCAGCAGTTGTTTTGACAGCTGTCCCTCATTTCTAACCCTAAAATGTACCTTATAAAAATGCGTAAACGTATTACAATATCATATTTTTGTTTCGAAAAATTATAGTCCGTTTATTAGATTTTGTTTCAAAATATGGAAAACAATAAACTTTGTCTTCGGCTCCACCAAAGCTATAGCAATTATTAAGTTATACGTATCAAATATCACCCTTCCGTCTTTATTTTTTCTTTGGAATTTCGCGGCTATGTATAAAGCGCTACAGAGCTCGTATCTGGCAATACTATACATATTTGAAAGGCCTTGACATAACCCACAAAACGACGCTATGCTATATTAGTTTGGATATTGTGTTCAACAGTTATAGACGTGTAAACATGAAGTCCACTAACGCCGAAATTCGCGCTATTTTAAAGTTTTCCCTCGTTAAAGGCAAATCCGCAAGAGAAACGTTCCGTGAGATTAATGGTGTTTTGGGGGACTTCGAACTGCGGAGACAAGGTTTCGACGACTCAGAGGGGGTGAAAACAAGACCTTGGATAAGCCAGCCGGCGGAAGACCTATGACGATGAATACCGATCAAATCATGGAAAACATCGAGTTACACCGGCATGTGGCATCTCGTGACATCGCCCAGAAGATGGAAGTTAGTCACCAAACCATTTTAAACCATATGCAGAAGGCTGGGTACACAAAAAAGCTTGATGTTTGGCTGCCGCATGATTTGACGCAAAAAAACCTTCTTGACCTGCGATATGCTGCTGAAACGGAACGAACTCGACCCAGTTTTGAAGCAAATGGTGACTAGCGAGGAAAAATGGATCACATACGACAATATCAAGCAAAAACGGTCGGGGTCGAAGACCGGTGAATAGTTCCAAACAGTGGTCAAGCCGGAATTGGCAGCCAGGGAGGTTTTGCTGTGTGTTTGGTGGGATTGGAAGGAAATCATCCACTATGAGCTGCTCTCATATGGCCAGACGCTTAATTGTACCACCTACTGCGAACAACTGGACCGCTTGAAGCACGCGATCGACTAGAAGCGTCCAGAATTGGCCAACAGGAAGGGTGTAGTGTCCCACCAGGGCAACGCCAGACCACAGACTTCGTTGATGACTCGTCAGAAGTTACGGGACATCGGATGGGAGGTTTTATCGCATCCACCATATAGCTCGGACATAACGCCAAGTGATTACCACCTGTTCCTGTTCATGGCGAACGTCCTTGTTGGTGTAAAGTTGAACTCAAAGAAGCTTGTGAAAAGTGGCTGTCCGAGTTCTTCGCAAATAAGGTTGGGGCTTCAACGAAAGGGTTGTATGAAGTTGCCGTCTAGATGGAAACAGATTATCGAACGAAACGGCGCATATTTGAACTAAATCCGGTCACTGTAACACTTTTTATAAAGCATTGAATAAAAAGCAAAAAAGCGGAGCGGAGATATTTATCTTATTACGTAACCGACCAATGGTTTGCATCCAACGGAAAACCTTTTTCTAGTTTTTTGAAACTTCATTTTTTTTTGGTTATAAACAATTTCATGGTGAATTTTGGTTACTTATTAAGAAGAAACGATATTTTATCTTCATATGCGGATATTGTAGGTAACTGCTTGTGTCTTGGGCGGAACAATCCGTACCAAATTTAGTGAAGATAATTTGTCAGTTAAAAAACAAGGTAGCATATAACTGTCATACAAACTAACCGATCAAAGTTAAGATTTAGATATTTTTATACACTTTTATGCTGCAAAAATATATCTGTCAAAGGTATTGCGGTTATCGTTCATTCTTATTTTATTAGAATTTGCTTACCATCAGTTAGCACTGAGCGTCCTAGCAGCCCGTTGACAGTCATTTGTTTGACTTAAAAATGTGTTTCCTTAACTATAATATATATGTTGGATATCTCCAGCGTCCACTTATCTTCTAAAAGTATCACGACGATTTCTTAATAAATAACGACTTGTAGGTTCTTTGGTTAGGTTGTGTGGACTACATACTGTTTCAAGCGTTCACATTATCTGGAAATAATACAAAAAACTCGCATTAAGAATTTAATCATTAAAAATCCCAAAAATATCTAGTTATTTAAATAGAAATATAGATAATGTATGTTGTGTACGTCAAATAAGCTTTAATGCTTTCAAGCATATTGAGAATAGGTTATTATTTCATATTATTTATGGAGCCATATTCAAAGGATTGGAACAAATGGATACATACATAGATTCATATATTGCATTATATATATATATAAGACGGAAATTAATTTAGAAATTGGTCGCAAAGTAGCCCTTCAACGGAAAACCGGAAACCGAATATACCAACACAGACTTTTACCATTATCTTTATATGTCAAAAGTAACGAGGTTTAACAAATAATTTCTGCTGTAAAGCAGGCTCTTGTGCCTACGAATATATATATATTTTGGCTGCTCTTAAAATTTTACACCAGTTTCTATTTCGCCCTAGTATATTAATATCAGTAAATCGATTCGAATCAGACGTAAGCTCAAAACTTCTCTGAAAAGTCAGTAAACAAAAATATGGTTACAGACCTTGGCAGTCAAGTTCGTTTGTATGTCAAATTACATTTTTTTACAAACATTTGCTTAAGCAAGGTTACTATTTTGTGCTGAAGGTTGTCTAAATAACGCTTATTTAAACGCAAATCGTGACAAAAGTGGTTCTAAAACAGCAAAACCGTTATTACAGACATAATGCTGAATTTACAAAAACTTAAAATAACACGAAAGTACGTGCCACAACAAAAATGGCAATGAATGTTACACTAAAACCTGTTGGGAAATTGATATAAATATTGAGGCAGCATCACGTCTATAATTACAGCCTGAACAGGGTATATTAAATTTACCACGATGTTTGTAACACACTAAAGGAAATGTCAGAGACCCTATAAAGTATATATAAATGATCAGCGTGACGAAGTTCACGTTTTTTTTTTTCTGGTTCTATTTAACGGTTCAAATACCGATTATTTACATCAAGACATTGGTTTGTCACAATTTAACAAGTAATATTTTAACGAAAACTGAAATTAAATCCAATAACAACCACAAAAGGGGGGTCTCTCATTCGAGGCTGTTTCGCCTTCTCACTTAGCTCGCCTTCAAACGGATGTTCTTAGGCTACCCAGCGGATACTTGGTCAAAGACCGTAAGTCGTGCTCGAGCCATATGTAAAAGAATCGTTTCTGGCCACTCTCAAGTGAATGACGATCAGAGAACTTTCCTCACTTACGTGAACTTCTACACATGACTCCATCCTCCAGACTAGGTCATGTTCTCATAAGCGCTGTCAACGCCAATAAAGGTAGGAAGCAAGGAATACTCTGAAACAAACATTATAAAATCAAACTAAAAAAAAATTTTAAATTAAATTTAAGTGGTGTTTAAAAGTTTCAGTGGACATTTTTCACTTTAAACATCAAAATCGCAAATTATTTTGAGAGCGGCTTTTTTATTTCGCTGGGTGAACATATGTATGTATGTTAAAAATATTTGCCCTACGGCACGCTACTTCCACCTGATAAAATAATATAGGACAAGTATTGCACTAGAATATTTACTGTTCATAGGATATACATATAGTACATATAAATTCAGCTGCATTAAAAAATTTGTTCTGATGTTCATAGAACTACCGCTGAGCCACGTTTTAATAGCAGCAAAATATATTTATTGAGCACATACCTAAATATTTGCTGACGTTTGCTGAGACAATTCTTATTTATATTTAAATCGAAGAAAATGTACAAAAAGCTTTCATAACACGTGCCGCAACAATCATGACTCTCACTTTGAAACAACTCTTAGATTCCGTAATACAGAATACCAACCTTCAACACTTAATATATTCATGTTTTGCATGGAAAACATGGATCATCCATACGGATACCTGGTCATAAAAGCATCACATATAATAATTAGTAAGGAAGGACTAAGTTCGGGTGTAACCGAACAAATTATATTATTGCAACTTGCAAGGATTAAAGCCGTGACAATACCTCAGGTACTTGAGACTTGTTGGATATATGGGGTCTACAGCAAGTTTTCACCCGATTTTATTCATTCTGAGCACAAAGATACACCGTTATTACGAAAAAAAGGCAGCCGGAATTTCGAAATCTTTACATTAGATACAGAGTTTGTCCGGAAATTATTAGGACTGAGTCAATTAAAAAAAAATTATTGAACCAATCGTTACAATTCTTTAAAAACTTCAAAATAGGCTGCTTCTGCGTCGATGCAGCGCTGCCAGCACAATTTCCAAGCATACAAGGCATAACGGAAGGTGATGCTCCGGAATAGCCTTGAGAGCCGAGGTGCATGGTGCTTGGAACTGCTGTGTCGTCTTAAACTGCTTGCCTTTCATCGGCCTTTTCAGGCAAGAAAGCAAGTCCAGGAGGCCACATGTGGACTGTAGGGCGGCTGCGGAAGCGCTAGAATGCAGGCTTGGGTTAGGAAGCTGTTCACGAGAAAGGCGGCGTGAGCCACGGCGTTGCCGTGGTGCAACTTCCAACCGGCTGCAACGTCTTGTCGGACTTGATGGACCCTTCGTTTGAGTCTCTAGAGGACTTCCAAATAAAACTTGGCATTGACGGCTTGTACAGGAGGAACAAATTCATGGTGGACCATGCCTTTGATGTCAAAAGAGGCAATGAGCATCGTTTTCACTTTGGATTTGGTCATTCATCAGCGACCTCTTCCCGACCCTCCAAAAAGGCATAGTGCCACCAAAACACACAACTTCTTGCTAAAGCAACATCTGGGTAAGCCTGCTTGATCATATCAAGCGTCTCTGTCGCAGATTTATCGAGTTTCACATAACATTTAATCTCGTACCTCTGCTCTAACTAACGCTACATTTTCGGCTTGCACCACTCACAGCAACATGTCGCGCGAATATGTTTGTCCAGACTCTCCAGGTGCGCGGAGACAACTGACCAGCCACTCGTTCGTTAGCAACGAACGCCCTCTACCGAATCCAGTCGGTGTGCGCACGCTCCGAAGTATAGTCGCGGTGAAAGAAAATCAGTCCTTGTATTGATCCTATTCAACCCATTTTTGTCATTATTGTCAGGAAAGGATTTTTAATGAATTTGAATTATATATCTCATACATTATCCGATATTTTTTGTCAAAAATCAACTATAGGTACGGGTTGGAACAGTTTTGCTTCGATTTGGTCAATTTGTGGTCATAAGATCACATACCTTAAAGGCGCCGTTGTACTCCGATTTCCTATATTTTTACACCGTGACATGGAAATGGTAAAATACTAGCATCTACTGAATTTGGTTGAAATCGATCTAGCAGGTCCCGAGATATGTGATTTCCCACCCATTATTCAAGTTTGATCCTGGCTCTTACAAAGCTGTCTAATACCATCTCGTTGGTAAAATGTAATGTCTCTGGAGTGTTTGGTTATTGATTTATCGCGATTTTAGATGTCTTAACAACACCGTTATATAGGGAGTGGGAGGGGTTATGTTTCGATTTTCTTCATTTAAACACAGTCGGTAGAATTCCTTATAGTACTTTTTGGAGCGATTTTTTTTTTGGGGTTGAAAGGTTTGAGAGTTATGTATATTAAAACTATTGGAGAGGAACGCCCACTTTTTTCAAACTTTTAGGTGCCTCTTTCTACTACGATATTTTATATCAAATTATAGTTCTATATCCTAATCTAATGCTTGGTTATTGTACTTTATTAGACTTCGATCTCCAACTTGATTTTGTAGCGCTAGATTTTACTATTTACCGTAAAGTACTTCAAGTTTGAGAGCTTTTGCCAAATGTTTTGTTGAGCTTTTTCTACTAATTGTGATGGAGCTCTGCGATGGTATGCTATGCTTCGTTCGACTGAGATAGCGCAAATATATCATACATATACATACATATATGAAATCGAAAAAGGAAAGAGTAAAAGTAAATCATGGTGAATTGTTTGAAATTTAATGAAATTGATAACTTATCATACACGTATCTCAAATGTAAGCAAATTGCGTTAATAAAGTGATAAAATATTTACTAAATCTAACAAGGAAATAACCACTATAAAGGCTGCAATACAGTTAGTCTATGTTATTGTTATTAAATATTTTAATTTTTTTGTTTTGTTTCCTTTCAGCTTAATGTTATATTACAAAAAATACCCAAATATTGTCTTGAGCTATAAAAACTTCGGTTTTTGGACCAAATGAGCACATCGCTTGCCTTAAAATATTAATGTTATTATTTTTTTTTTTAAGTAGTCTCAAGAAAGTAAGGAATTTACGTATTCATGATAAGCCACCGCAATGTCGCCGACAAGCTTCTCACGTACAATAGTGGTTTGCGCCTCCGCCACAACCAAAGTAATAGAAGCTTTCACAACGCTGATTGCTGCTATTGAAGTACCATCTGATGCTACCTCTACAATCCAATCCAGACCAACCCTGATCGGGTTCTAGATAGCAAGTTGGAATATCTAAAGAGCACACAATTATGAAAATCACTAGCATTGAAGATTAATCAAATCTAGACGAAACTGACACGGTGCACCAGAACACCAGGCCAATAACAACAGTGACCTCGACTACAAATAAACAGAAGAATATCAGAAACTTCATGCTGACATTGAGTAACTGAAACAGTCGTTGTATATTTTGTTCTTTGCACTGCTCAACTCGTAAGACCCGCGGCGACATTTGTTAAAAAAATTTTACAAAATCAGCTGCAAAAACACTAAGGTCTGCTGTTAAGCAAATATTTTCAGTAATTTTGATAACTGATAATTGCCATTAATTCATTAAACTGCCTTTAAAAGCTGTTTCAGAAATCAAATCAATATTATTGTTCTTTGACATCACTGAAATCAAGAAACCTGTAAATACCTATACAATTTACTTTCTAATGCTTTAAATTTTTTTAACAGTAGAATAAACTTAAGAATATATTTGCCATGATATTTATCAATAATGTGAAAAAATCCATGCTTGAATTCAGTTCCGAAATGTTGGCTATTGCATCGGTCGATCGTTTTTTAAATGCTGCAATTTCACTCAAAAAGCCAAAGTGTCGTTTTTCGATATTCAACAAATTTCAGCTGGAAACACATTGATTAATGTTTTATTTTATTTTGCATAAATACCGGGTTGTCCACTTAGACTGATAAGATTTCTTAAAAAAAAAAAAACACAATAATTGTTAAAGAATTTCAACCTTTTTTATTTAATGTGAAGTACAAGTAATCGATACTATTAATTTCTGAATATAACATCATTCAAATGGCCTACACGACTTCTTTCGCAGGAACGAGTTCGATAATCCTAAGTTCCGAGTACTTCTTCTACTAAATCAAGTCGTATGTCATGAATAACACGTTCAATATTCACTTCTAGAGCATGACATCATTCAAATGGCCTACACGACTTCTTTCGCAGGAACGAGTTCGATAATCCTAAGTTCCGAGTACTTCTTCTACTAAATCAAGTCGTATGTCATGAATAACACGTTCAATATTCACTTCTAGAGCATGAAGATAGTCTGATTTATTGTAGAAGACCAATGGTTTCAAATAATCCCACAAGAAGTAGTCTAATGCTGTTAAATTACAACTTCTTGGAGGCCATTCGATACCAGAATTTCCCGAAATAATCGAATCTTCAAACTTTTCTAGCAATAATTCAGTTGGTGCAAGTGCTGTGTGGCACGTAGCCACGTCTTATTGGAACCAGATGTTGTCAAAGTCAACTTCTTCCAATTGCGACCATAAAAAGTTGGTGATTATCAAGCTATACGACTCTTCATTGACAGTAACGGTGTTATCAGCATCTTTTCGAAAGAAGTACAGAACGATGATTCCACCAGACCAAAAACCACACCAAACTGTCAATTTATGTGAATGTAATGGCTCTTCATGAATTTTTCGCAACAGAAAATTAAGTTTGTTTATTTCCCGCACCACTCAGTTGAAAGTGAGCCTCAGCGGAGAAGATGATTTCCTTAAAAACAGTCGTTATCGTTTACAAGTTGTTACAAGGCAAAATCAACAAATTCAAGACGTTTACGGTAGTTCAATGGCCTCAGTTTTTGAGTGAGAAAAATTGTATATGGATGCAAACCCAAATATTTTTTCAAAATCCGCCAGGTTGTAGTTAGGAATAGTTTCAATTCTTGAGAACATCTTGGAATCGACAAATTGCGGACTTCAAAAATATTTGCCTGAAAAACGGCAATATATTCATTATTTCGACTATATATTTGTCTTATTGGCACTAGAACATTATGCTAAGAAAACATACGGTCATAATTTTCAACAATTCAATGAATACATATTGAGCACAGGTGGACGATTATTACGACTATAAAATGACAAAAGCGAACGAAAAGTTTCAATTGGAGAACGATTATTTTGATACTAAAAATTGAGTAATTTGTAAACGTTGATCTTGTGTATATCTTTCCATGATGAAATTTTAAACATTACTGAATATAATGAAAAAATGTACAGATCATGACATATTAAAATATGCCGAAACGATACTTAGAAATCGTATCATCCATATAGAAAAGCCCGGTATACAACGGATGGGCCATTTAACGTTTTAAATTTTTATTATCTATATTTCGACATTGGAAACGTCAAATACCATTCGGAAAGTGACAGATATTCAGTAAAAAGTCCAAAATTTACGAAATGGGTCGCTATTCTCTAGAAGAAAACTGGGAAATATTGAAAACTATTGGATAGTCAATTTTACCGAAAAATCATCTTTTCGGACGAGGCTCATTTTCACCTCGATGGTTACGTTAACAAGCAGAATTGTCGCATTTGGGGCACAGAAAACCCGCACGTAATCGTCGAGAAGCCAATGCACCCAGCACGAATCACTGTATGGTGCGGATTTTGCTCTGTTGGAATCATCGGCCCATTTTTCTTTGAAAATGAAGAAGGAACTGTCGTAACCATCAATGGTGAGCGATATCGCGCAATGTTAACCGAATTTTTCTTCAATCAAATTGAAGAGGAAGACTTGGACAATATTTGATTCCAGCAGGATGGCGCTACGTGCCATACAGCAAACGTTACACTCAATCTTTTACGCCCTATCTTCGAAAATCGCATAATCAGCAAAAGAGGTGATGTGAATTGGCCTCCCAGAAGCTGCGATTTAACTCCGTTGGACTATTTTCTGTGGGGAGCTGTTAAAAATAAATGTTACGCCAACCACCCAGAAACAATTCAAGATCTAAAGTACGAGATTCAAGCTGCTGTAGCTGCCATAAGGCCTGAAACCATCGAGAAAGTACTCCAAAATTGGGTGGATCGGATAAGCTACTGTAAACTCAGCCGTGGTGGTCATTTGTCCGAAATTGTTTTCCACAAGTAAATTTCATAAAACAACCTTTTAAATACATGTTAGACGTTTGAAAAATATCAAGCCGTTTTTTATTGACTTATTAAATTTAAAATTGTATATGGCTCACCTTTACTTGTCAAAATATGTGCAATTACTTACTGTGGGTTTGAACTTTGGTTAGGTCAAGAATTTTTTTGTTAGCCATCACATATATTTTTGGAAATATATAAAATATCATACAATATTAAATTAAATAGTTTTTAATACAAATTTCGTAACCAGAAATGTTTCTTTATTTATTTCTGATTATACATTATAGTTAGAGCTTTGAACTAAATCAACATGTGTCTCTGATAAAGCTCTTTCATTGAAGACACATCTTTGAAAATTGCTGGACAAACCCTGAAACCAATAGGATTTATGTGATACATATGTAGGTTACAAGAAACTTGTTACCAATATACTCTCTTATACATATAGTACGAGTATACCTGTATATTGACTGATATTGCAAGAAACATTAAACTACTTATAACTATCTAGTACGAGTATAAGTTTGCAAACAAAATTTATTATCAATGAATTCGTAAAAGTCGACTCTTGGCTCTTGTAAGTATTGTGAGCTAAATAAAAATGAATATATGTACCTGTAGAAATATGTATATTACGATAAGCGTTAAAAAACTAACGGGACTGTTAAGTTATCTAAGTTTATCTTAGGTGTAGCTCAAGTGTAAACAAATGCTTTCTGATAAAATACTGAACGACGACAGACAAGTATATAGATCAAAGGTGTCAAATATGAGATAACGTTTGTTTACATTCTGTCAATACTAGTCTAAAAAGCTTTACTAAACCACAAAACAAAATTTAAATATAGAAATTTTAGTGCCAAGACTTTAGTAGTGCGTTGCGATTTTTAAAATGGATAAAAATATCTAACAAGGAATTAGTCTCAAATTTTGTATTTCTAATAAAATTTAGTATTTCTAATCAAATTTCGTATGCGGAATAGTTATTAGAGGTGGGTACTCGCTTACGGTAATTCAGTTTTATCAAAAACACAAGCCTACGAATGATAAAAAGCCTTCAAAAACCCTCGAGAAATCGTTGAAGACATGCCTAGTTCTGGACGACCTTCAAAATCATCAACTGATGAAAATATTAAAAAATTGTCAGGCAAGTGTTACGAGAGAAGGCAAGAGATTCAGCATCTCTCGCGAGTCCATTCAATTGATTATTTGTGGATATTTTGGGTATGAAACGAGTTCTTGCTCTCACAAAAAATTTCTGATATTGCTTTTTTTTGAAAAAAGGTACCTAAACAGGTTTCTTTAAATATGTTTGATGGTGCGAATCCCACATCCATGGAAACCAATTTAGCTGTTGACGAGACAAGAGTTCACGAAGGGAATAAGGGAAAAAAGGAGCAGAAAACAAAAACACAACGCCAAAGCCGCTCAAAGAGCAAGTTGATGGTCATTGTTTTTTTCGATATTCGTGGTTTGGTGCATCATGAATTTTATTCAGAGCTACAGACGGTCAATAAAGAGTTATATTTGAGAACATCAGTCGATGAAGGCCGAAATTGGAAGAACAATTCATGGATTTAGGTGATAATATTGCACCA
This sequence comes from Bactrocera dorsalis, assembly GCF_023373825.1. Taxonomy (NCBI): domain Eukaryota; kingdom Metazoa; phylum Arthropoda; class Insecta; order Diptera; family Tephritidae; genus Bactrocera; species Bactrocera dorsalis. The sequence continues at coordinate 21,043,485 of NC_064303.1, read as the reverse complement.
TCACATCGAGCCACGATTGTGACCGAATTTTAAGCCAAAAACGCAATGAATACCATTCGATAAACCAAATTATTATATTTCCATATTGCGAAAGCTTTGTTATAATAGTATTTCCTAAGTCGTAAATCTTTTAATTGCATGCGAGATAAGAATACAAATATACAAATAACATTTATTGTATCAAGTTTTATTGCAATTCTGTCACATAAATGGTAAGTTTTAATGAGTACACACAGTCGTAATGATGTTAAGTAAAGCGTTCTGTAGACTTGAAGCTTTCTTATCAGAAAAAAACTTATCGCCTTCAAATAAAAAGCAACAATCCATTTCCTTCCGACAGTCACACACTTCTTTATAATTTGATTATTTTTAACACGTGCAAATATCGGGGAACACATGTACGTACATGTGATGATACGATCGTTTTTTAAACACTTCCGTTGGTAAAAAATATAACTTTGCCACTTTGCACACTGGAATGCAGCGAAAGCCAATCAAAGCGAAGTTTTCGATAAGACTTACATGCAATCATTTGATAAAGACGCCGCACTAGTAACCTGTTAGTTAAGAATACTTTTGTCTTCTTCTTTTGATAAAAAAATTTATTGTTTTTTGGAACAACCAATTATGGCATCTTTTAATGATGCTATTAAAATTATGGGAAAGATGTACTGCTATAATAATAAACCAAACATAAATGGGCACTTCTGAGATTTGTTGAGAGTAGACTTGTGGAGGGGTCTGGGGGGAGTTGCTGCGGAAATTTAATTGCGCCGAAACGATTTCTTGAAACAATATTGACTTTATAGCAAATACTGTTATACATACATAAACCTTTATATCAGTACATAAACATTAAAACTAATGAGTTGGTTTGAAATGCTTTGAAAACATCAATTTACATCCGAAATCCACAAAGTTAAAAACTTCTTCTATAGTTAGTAAAAAGCAAAGAGACTTCAAATTTAATGGAGAATGTCTATTATGTATCTTTCGAGGAACATTTTTTGGGATTTATTTTTTGGAGATTATCATTCTCAAATGTTGGCCGCGGGTACGTCCCAGATGATCCATCCATTGAGTCCAATTTTCGATAACTCGTTCGAACATTTCGAATGGTAATTGGCGAACGACACGCGTTGTGTCTTGGCCTAAATTGAAACAGGATTTTCCGCATGGACTTTAGACTTTATATAATATGTCCCCACAGGAAAAAGTCTAACGGTGTGATATCACACGATCTTGGCGACCAATAAACCGGCCCAAAACGTGAAATTATCTGCTCACCGAACTGAATCTATTGATTGGTGGCGCCGTCTAGTTAAAACAAAATGTCGCCGAGATCATGAGCTTCAATTTCTGGCATCAAATAACCAGTTAAATGGCGCGATAACGGCGGTCGCCTTTGACGGTTACAATCTCATAGGCATCATTTTTGAAGAAATGTGGACCGATGATTCCAATGGCCCACAAACCACACTAAACCGTTGCTTTTTTTGGATGAAATAGCAGCTCTTCAGGTTTCTCTTCATCTGATGATTCCAATGGCCCACAAACCACACCAAACCGTTGTTTTTTCTGGATGAAATAGCAGCTCTTCAGGTTTCTCTTCGTCCCAAATGCGCCAATTCGTTCCTTACGTCAGTCCGAGTTGTTGCGAACCGCGCCGAATCCACTCTCCAGGGTACCAGGGTACCCTCTCAGCTATATTTTCTTTACAGCGTGCTGGACGTGGTCTTTTCGGTCGACTATTATCCAATAATGAATGCTGGGTCTCAAGCTGGGTGATGGTGTTGCGAATAGTGCGCTCAGCAGGCCGTAACAAGACAGCTTGACACGACTCACGGGAGATCTGTCAAAAAAGGCTACTGAAAAAAGTACCACTAATTGGATCAACCGTTATAAAGCACACCCTCTTAAATTTTTTGAGATTCAAATGGAAATCATTCCATTTCACACATAGCAACCAAATTATTTCAGTATATTTCCAACAAACACCTTTACTTAGTGGAAGTATACGATTTAAAAAGCTTTATGTCGTTAGCATATATTAATAAAAATGTTTAATACTCTGTTACAAAAGAGTAACGTACGTCTCTAGGAAAATATTCAAATAGCTGCACGAATAACTGACAGGGAATATGATATCCGGAATCAAATTGTGATGATACATTGTATGTCATACATAGCGACATAAAAGATGATCCACCCTGAGAAGACACTGAGTTTCAGAAGCAAACTTATAAATGGAATTTAGTATCTTGGCTCGTTGCAATAACTATTTTTGTATGTCAAAAATATAGGTATGTATATACGACAGATAGATTGGCTAAAGTCATATTTTCGACCACAACATTTTTTAATTTTTATTTCTAGAAATTGTACACAACGGAAAATGGACATTGAGGCCTAAAGATCCTATAGATATTATTCAGATTGGTTTGATTTATAATTTTCTTTGTTCGACCATTTCAGAAAAATTAGTATAAAATCGGCCGTACAGAAGGTTCTTCGTAGGATCCAGATACAACGACAGAAAATGTGGGAACTAAGAAGACTAAATTAATATATTTTCTTCATTTCTAATTATTTTTCTGTCTTAAGGGATCGTCTCAGTGTGATCCTCCGAAAAATCACTTAATTTCGCAATTTTTTTATAGTGTTGAAATTAACTAATGGCGGCAGTTTGAAGAAAAAGTATCGAATTTAACCCTTTTATCGACAGTTTTCGTAGAAAAAAATAAAAATATTTCAAAAAAAATAAAGCTTCCATAGCGCGATAGCGAATGACGTTAAAAATGTTCCCTCCAAATTGGAACTAGATACCTTCAAAACTTTCCTTTTGAGAGTGGAAACCGTTTTGAAAAAAACCATTCTGAGAAAAACGCGTTTAAAGATTGGAGTTGATATGTTCCCCACTCTATTCCTTTTCTACAAGAAGCGCTGTAGCGACCGTAATAATTTGAACTTCGATTTCAAAATTTGAGGGAAAGTTTATTATAGTGTTTACTATGCGATTTCTTGAAAATTTCACACTAAGATAATTTCTTAAGTACTCGAAAGTAGTGTACTGATGAGTCGATTTATCGATCTGAAAATGTTCACATGTCCTTTTCTTGAAAAGAAAAGCTGCTCATTTATGGGAACCGATATCGGATTGCGATGGAATTCAGTTGACATATAAACTGACCGATTAAATCATGTTCTCATAAGGAAAACTTTTTTATTTCCCATGGAATATATCTTCGCGAAATTCGACCAAATATTATTGTCCAAGGAAACTTTTAAATTTCCGACCATATTATTCTGATCGGACGGCTTTATTATATAGCTGCCATAAAAACTGACCAATCCTAATCAAGTTATTGTAAGGAAAACTTGAAACTGTATTTCTGTATAACTGTATTTATGTATATTCTTGTTATTGTATTTCACGGAAATCTCACATTTGAACTTACTTGCTTTTCAGTTGCACTCTTCGTATATTTATTCCTTCTCTGTCAATTCATTAGCCAAACGTCACGTTTTTTTTTATAAATTTTTTTATAAATTTTTTTTTTATAATTTTTTACTGTGTTATTTATTAAAAATGTATGCAATTACTTTTATAAACAATAAAAATGCATAGCATAACTTTATATTTCCTGTATTGCACTAAATTCACTTGTTATTCACTCGAATAAATAATCACTTTGCGAAAAGTGCCGTTGTCAACACCCCGAAGCGTTTTTGCTGAATGAGACGCTGACTAATAATAATATATAGGTAAACACACGTATTTTCCATAAAAATTGGTAAGCAAAAAAACCAAGTAAGATAGATATTATTGCAATGACACTATCTTTCAATTTTAATCATGTTTCTTCTCTTACAAAACGATATGCAATCTGGCATATTTGTATGTATGTTTCAAGACATGGAAATATAAAACGCGAGTTTTATATAAAACTATATAACTCCATTAGTAACTATTTTGATGCTAGTAAGTAACTTAAGAATTTTGTTTCACACAATACACTAGCTAGCCGATAACTTGCGGTTGACTAAAACCAACTGAGGGGAGCCCTAAAGCGAACTAACGATTAGCCGTACAACTCGAGTAAAGAAGGCCACACTTTATCGTGTTTTATGGACGAACTGAAAAACATGTGTAATTTCTATTTTCGCTTTCGAATTCCGTTAATAACAAAAACAAATTTTTACGAGGGTAATCACTTAAATTTTAGGTTTTGATAGGTTGTATTGATCTGGAAGTTACAGAACGTAGCTAATAGATAAAGGTATTCGAATATTGATGAGATCAGATATTGATTAGTAAGAAAAATGAAGTTTGTAACCTCTCAGCTTATAGGCTTCAGTTTTTGAGATATGGATTTGGAGTTTTCCGCAAATCTTTTACTCCTCAAGAAGTTATTAATTGTTTGAACCGCCAATATCGTACTACTATAGCATATAATTATCATACAATCTTAACGATCAAAATCAAGTTCTTATGTAGGAACTTCTTTATAAAGAAAACATATCTATATTTCTCAACCGGAACAGTTTATGCGGAAAGTTTTTATATAGAAACTTCGTTTATTTGACAAATTATCTGTCATCCGTTGTTGTTTAAGGCAAGGATCAACATATGACAGATAATTTGTCAAATAAAAGAAGTTTCGATATAAGAACTTTCAGCATAAACTATTCAGGTCGAAAAATAGAGATATATTTTCTTCTTAAAGTAGCCTTAATTCGATTTTAATGATGTTTATATGAAACAAAGTGTTTTGAATGAACTAGTAAAACATTTTCCGATCAATTAAAACCTTTGGCCGGCTATATATGCATATGTATACTCGTATATAGTAGCTATATGTATGACAAGCAATGAATGATCATTCAATTTGGCAAAAAGTCTTTAGACCTATTTCCAACCGCACAAAAATTTCCCAAACAAAAGTAATCTTACATAAGTGGTTACCCACGTATTTGCTACATACTCATACCCGCTAAAAGATGCGATAAACTATACAACAAAGTCATATACATTGAGTTTGAAAAGCAGCGACGTTTGCCCCCACTCTCCCCAACAGCGCAGTTATTGGTGGCGCAGAACTGTCGTTATCACTTCCATGCCTGAGGACTTACTGCGATATCTCCTGCGAGCGCCAACACTCCACGCTGTCGACTTTTTGACTGCAGCTATTTGTGATAAGAAGCTCGTAACTAATGCTCTCGTGACTGAGCGCCGGCAAACCATAAAGCATTGAGAACTCCCTAAAACATAGCTAATTACATAGGCATATACATACGGGTTAGTGTTTGATGTGCTATCAGTTTGAATTCTTCAAATTGTTCAGAAAGGTTCTCAAATTGCTCGTTGGTGCGTGAAGACAATTTTGTGCTGAGCGTTGCTTGTGAATGCTCTTCGAACGATTTGTGCTGAGCATTGCTCGTAAGAGCTCTTCGAGCGTTTGTGCAAATCATAATAATGAAATACCCCTAACAACTACAAAAGAACCTTATGAGAACTTCAATCGGTTATCTATATATACATATGTTATAATGATTTGATCTGAAGAACTTCCTCGGAAAGTGCAGCGTTGCTTTGGACAATAATTGATGGCAAATTTGCACTTGATTCCGATCGTTCAATTTTTATGGTAGCTTTACGTTATCGGAGTCGGAAATAGGAGAAAAGAGCAACTTCTTGGTGAGAAGAGGAAAAATGCAAAATTTCGAATCATTCTCTCAAAAACTGAGCGGCTAGTTCGCATACATATATACAGAGAGACGGCTAGACAGACGGACATGGCTAAGTTGACACAGCTCATCATGCTGATCATTTACGAGGTTTGACAATTAAGTAATGAGACTGATTTTATTGCCGCGCTTGTGGTAAACCTGTGACCTTGAAATTTCATTTCTCTTTTTTCTGCATCCCTCTCCTCTCCCATGATATATGTACCATGGCTCTAACTTGTTTAGTTCGCCAGCTGCGTCAAGTTCAGTAGACGTGTGTTTATAGTGCTCGTCACGAAAATGGAAAAACGAAATCAAGAGCAACGCGTCGCGATAAAATTTTGCGCCAGATTGGGCGAAACAGCTTCGGAAACGTACGCTAAAATTGTAAGAGTGTATGGTGATAGTCCAATACGACCCGGAAACCAAACGCCAAAGCTCACAATGGTTGTCTCCGCGCGCCCCCGCCCGAAAAAAGCTCGCATGAGCAAGTCGAAGGTGAAAACGATAATTATTACCTTTTTTGATAACCGTGGAATCGTCCACAAAGAATTCGTTCCACCGGCGAAAACTGTGAATCAAGTCTACCAACCAAGTACTCGCAAGATTGCGAAAACGAGTCAACAGGGTGCGCCCAGACATCGCTCGTAACTGGATCCTTCATCACGACAACGCGCCGTGCCACACCGCCCTCAGCGTGTCTCAGTATTTGGCCTCTAAAGGGATCGCCGTGTTGCAACAGCCGCCTTATTCGCCCGACATGTCACCCTGTGACTTTTTTGTTTCCTAAAACAAAATCGGTGGTCAAAGGAACCCATTTTGAGTCGATTACGGACATCCAGGCGGCCGTGACGAGGGTACTCGCGGACATCCCAGTCGAAGCGTTCCAGAAATGTTACAAAGCATGGAAAACGCGCTGGAATCGCTGTATAGCTGCCCAAGGGAACTACTTTGAAGGGGATGGCAGAGTTGTAGAATAATTTTCAAATATACGGTTTTTATGGAATCAGTCTCATTACTTAATTGTCATACCTCATATATGTGTATATAACTTGTAGGGTCTCTGACGTTCCTTTAGGTGGCAAAGTTAAAACCCCTATTCAGGGAAATAAAAAAAGAAGAATTTTCAGTGAAACTTAAAGGCTTGCTAGTATTTGCCATAATAACATGGATTTTTTTGAACTTTCTATGATAAAATCACTCACTACACTTGCTCTCTCAGAAGACAATATTTTTCTTAACCTTCCATGCACAAGTTGGGGAATAACAGACCTCAGTGCTTTAAGATTATGCTTCCCAAAACCTTACAGCTGGCGCGTTACGTTTTTGAGCAATTATGCTTACGCCGTGATATTTCAGTAGTTTTACATTAGGAACTGTCCTAAAATATAAATTTTTCGTTTTTTGTTTTTTTACTTTATTTTTTGCATACCAAAATGCCGAGCAGTTATCATATCTTATCGGGCTATTTAAATGGCAAGTTTTTTTCAGTATTATTTATCATTTTGATTGAGTTCAGTGATGTATTTTGACGTCAAAATTAATTTAATACAGTGAATGACTTATGGTTTACGGTTTCAGGTAGCGGCGACATGTTGAAGGGTCTGCAACTTCATTGAAACCAATCACGTGCACTCATTCATAAAATCATTCCAGTAAATTTTTTTTTGGGCAGTTTGCTTCATATAATGCGCAGAAAACTCAGTTCTAATACTTTACTTTCAGGCATTGAAACATAAGCCAGTAACGTTGTGTCTTTCACTGACTGGGTAGCTTGAAATTACCGTAAAACCTTCTATGCCATTAGCTATTCTCCTTTCTTCCTTCTATGTTTTTTTTGCCATTAGCATCAGTATTTAAACTTTTAATTATAGAATATATTTTTGAATTTAGTGACAATTTTTTTGTCATTGCTGTTAATTTCCGCACAACTGTACACATGCATGACAGTACAAATATGCTCATATCAGCAATCTAAAAATTGTAATTACACTTTAAATGAGTTCGAATAATAAATAACGTATATTAGTACATTCGTAAAAGCCACACAAATTACTAAAGTTGTAAATCGCAATTTACTAAAATATCTAAATAGCTGTCATGTTGTTTTTGCTTAATATCGTTTTGTGTTTAAACATGGAAAGACTAACGCCTGCACAACGTTTACAAATCGTTCAACTTTATTACAAAAAGTCACGTTCTGTAAACGGCGTACTGAGTGTACTATTCGCATACCCATCTTGAGACCCAGCATTCATTATTGGATAACCGAGATCTGAAATTGAAAACGTTCATAATACAGCTTGTATAAGAGCTGGCCTTCCTAAGCGACATCGCTTCGTTTAAATGAGCTCTTAAAAAGTTTCAAGAAGATCTGACGTTTTCGAGCTACATTTTATTCAGCGTAAGGCCCATTTCTGGTTCAATGGTAATATAGATAAGCAAAATTTCCACATTTCGGACAAAGAGCCACCTGAAGATATTCAAGAGCTGCCATTTCATCCAACGGTTTTGTGTGTGGGATCATCGGTCCATATTTCTTCAAACATGATGCCGATGAGAACGTAACCTTTCGTTCGTTATCGCGCCATGATAACCCACTATTTGATTCCTGAAATTAAAGCTCATGATCTCGGCGACATTTTGTTTCAACAAGACGGCGCCACTTTCCACACATCGCAAAAAACTAAGGGTATTACTGAGGGACCACTTCGGTGAGCAGACAATTTCATGTTTTGTGCCAAACGATTTACCACCCAGATCGCGTGATATGTTATACTGTTATACTTTTTCCTATGAGGATATGTAAATTCTAAAGTCTATGCGGACAATCCCGTTTTGATTCAGGCTTTCAGGTTTCAGGTTTGCTCCAAGCAAAACATCATCGCCAGTTAACAGTCAAAATGCTCGAACAAGTAAACGAAAATTGGACTCAACGGTTGGTTAATCTGTGACGTAGTTGCGGCCAGCATTTGAGAGAGATAATCTTCAAAAAATAAACATCAAATAATGTTCTTTCGAATTTCTGTGCTTTTTTTTTAAGTAAGGAAATGGATCACCCTTAACTTGTCGAATTTCAATTAATAGATTTGAATAATTGTAAATAGAAAAGTAATCCCGCGATCGCAAAACCAATGGTTTACAATTTTTATTTGTGATCTTACGTGACGCCGTTAATAATCTCTACATACTTTGAACTATTTCAATTATTATTTTGGCAAGATTTCATTTTAACCATTTCAGTAATTTGCAGTGAGAAAACAGTTGTCTCAAAACATATGGTTGTAATTAACGAAAATTAATTGAGGTTAGTTTTATTACCACTAACTATCGATAATTTGAATTTTACGGTAATTAACTGTTGCGAAATTAAAAATTTGGTTTTAAAGATGTGGAGTTTTATGTTCTTTTATTTAAATGATACTATGAAGACATAAAATAGGGTGGGCCATATAAAATTTTAAATTTCGAAGATAGGGCGTAAAAGATTGAGTGTAGCGTTTGCTGTATGGCACGTAGCGCCGTCCTGCTGGAACCAAAACTTGTACAAGTCTTCCTCTTCAATTTGCTTGAAGAAAAATTCGGTTAACATTGCGCGATATCGCTCACCATTGATGGTTGCGGTTCCTTCTTCATTTTCGAAGAAAAATGGGCAGATGATTCCACTAGACCAAAATCCGCACCATACAGTGATTCGTGCTGGGTGCATTGGCTTCTCGACGATTACGTGCGGGTTTTCTGCGCCACAAATGCGACAATTCTGCTTGTTAACGTAACCATCGAGGTGGAAATGAGCCTCGTCCGAAAAGATGATTTTTCGGTAAAATTTACCATACTCGGTCAAACGATCTTCTGCCCAATCTGCGAACTGTAGACGGCTCTTTTCGAGTGAATAGCGACCCATTTCGTAAATTTTAGATTTTTTACTGAATATCTGTCACTTTCAGAATGGTATTTGACGTTTCCAATGTCGAAATATAGATAATTCAAATTTAACACGTTAGATGGCTCACCCTTTATACCACCCGTTTTTGAAAATCACATTTTTAAACATATTGGAACATAGAACTTAACTACTAAACTTCTCAACAAGAAAAAAATACTAACTTCAGCCTTTTAAAGGTGCGATAACGGCAGTTCCGAGAAATGAGCAGCTTACTGGTGATGGAAAGGAGGTATGCATTCCAGATCTATATCTCAAAAACTGAGATACTAGTTCGCAAATAAACAGATGGACATGGTTGAAACGACTCAGCTCGTCACACTTTAGTCCATAGGATCTCCGACAAACGTAAGCAATTCTTTCAAATGCCGTACTCATCTTCCTCGTGGCCCTACTTTGTTTGGGTGAACCAATTTCAACTAGTCAGCTTATTCTAAAGACTAAATTTTAACAGACTCAACATACGAATAAATTTTACCCGCACTTTTAAAACTAACCTTTTTAATACAAGTCTCTAGATCGTCTTCAAAATAATCTCCTTTTGAACCAATACAAACATGCCTAAACCAATTTTCCATATACTCTGCTATAAGCCTCGGGTAGGATGGATGGTTGCGAGAGTATAAAATGTTCGAATGCACCCGAACTTAGTCCTTCCTTACTTGTTTGTACTAAATTTAGAGTTTAAGTGAGCATACGGCGTAAAGTTGCCGCTTTATTTAGCGAGCGCTTTTATTTAGGTACACCACTAAGTTACAGCTGAAAATGTAGGAGAATGATATTAATTGCTTACTCACTAATCAAATCAATAAACAGCGGAAATAATCAAACATTAAATGAGGACAGAATTACAGTAAACTCAGCTGAGTGAACAGTAACTGTAATCTTTATAAACAATACATACTCATCATCAGTACAAACCCATATACTCTTATACCCAACATTGTATGTGTAAGTTTCCCGGAAAACACAGTCATTGGTGTATAATTAATAAATAATCCAAATAGATGGATGTGCATACGAATATTTTCAAAATATATAATACATACATATGTATCAGAACATACATATATCACTAATAGGGGACGCATTATAAAATAAAGGGTGAAAGGGTGATTTTTTAAGAGCTTGATAACTTTTTTTTAAAAAAAAAACGCATAAAATTTGCAAAATCTCATCGGTTCTTTATTTGAAACGTTAGATTGGTTCATGACATTTACTTTTTGAAGATAATTTCATTTAAATGTTGACCGCGGCTGCGTCTTAGGTGGTCCATTCGGAAAGTCCAATTTTGGGCAACTTTTTCGAGCATTTCGGCCGGAATAGCCCGAATTTCTTCGGAAATGTTGTCTTCCAAAGCTGGAATAGTTGCTGGCTTATTTCTGTAGACTTTAGACTTGACGTAGCCCCACAAAAAATAGTCTAAAGGGGTTAAATCGCATGATCTTGGTGGCCAACTTACGGGTCCATTTCTTGAGATGAATTGTTGTCCGAAGTTTTCCCTCAAAATGGCCATAGAATCGCGAGCTGTGTGGCATGTAGCGCCATCTTGTTGAAACCACATGTCAACCAAGTTCAGTTCTTCCATTTTTGGCAACAAAAAGTTTGTTAGCATCGAACGATAGCGATCGCCATTCACCGTAACGTTTGCGTTCAACAGCATCTTTGAAAAAATACGGTCCAATGATTCCACCAGCGTACAAACCACACCAAACAGTGCATTTTTCGGGATGCATGGGCAGTTCTTGAACGGCTTCTGGTTGCTCTTCACCCCAAATGCGGCAATTTTGCTTATTTACGTATCCATTCAACCAGAAATGAGCCTCATCGCTGAACAAAATTTGTCGATAAAAAAGCGCGAAACACATTTCGAACCGAACACTGATTTTGGTAATAAAATTCAATGATTTGCAAGCGTTGCTCGTTAGTAAGTCTATTCATGATGAAATGTCAAAGCATACTGAGCATCTTTCTCTTTGACACCATGTCTGAAATCCCACGTGATCTGTCAAATACTAATGCATGAAAATCCTAACCTCAAAAAAATCACCCGTTACTTGAAATTAGCAATTATTCAATTAAAATCATTCAGCATGTAGTTGCAAAATAAAGAAGAAGTAGAGAACTCAACACTTCATTTAACAAGCAATAAGAATTTGCAGGCAATTATCAGTGGAACGCCGCAAAGACCATCCCGATGAGTGACTCCCACTTAAGGGCATGCCAACAAAATACTTAATGGAATTAACTGAAAACACGCAATTAAAGTTACTTTTGATTTTGAAGAGCGAAATGTATGCACTTTTATATATATATATATATATATGTATATGTTTATAAGTACATACATATGTACATACATGTATTATTGATAACGACAACCTTCAAATTGTGATGACGTTGAATTCTGATTTAATTCAAATTGACATTCCACCCAGTTGCATTTGAAAAGCAGGCACGCATTAAAATATATGCATTCAAATATATTTACATCCACATATACATATATAAATACATACATAAATGTTCAGATACCCACATATGCATTTATCCATAATACTCACGTACCCAGAATAATAAATATAAATGCACACGACTCCCAGCCAACCAAAACCAAACAAAAAAATTCTATAAACATTAGACAAATACAAGATGCGTTCCAAGGTAAACAGGATCTAGCGTCCCCTGGTGGCGGCATCTATATGTCGACTCGTGCGTTAGAATCTGACATCTTTATAGATTGTTCAGTGAGAATTTCACGACATTTCATAGATTGGAAGTGAAGTTATTGCGTTTTAAGTGTCAGTATGTTTGTGTTTTCAATGCGAAAACGAGCTTAGAACAAAGAGCCAACATCAAATTTTGTTCTAAAAATGTTAAACTTTTACCGAAACGTTTCAATTGATGAAACAAATTTATGGCGATGATTGTCTATCCCGCAGCAGAGTGCACGAGTGATTTTAATGTTTTCAAAGTGATCGTGAGGGCTAAAATGAAAATCAACATGTGGGCCAATCAAAATCCGTGATTCATCAAAAATCAGACGAAATCATCATTGAAATTCATGGAAATGGAATTGAACATCTCCAAAATATCGATTTATCGCATTTTGAGCGAACATTTGGGCTTACGAAAGGTGTGTGCACGGTTTGTGACGCACAAAGTGACTGACGACCAAAAATTGCTCAGAATCCAACATTCGAAGGACAGCATTAAAAAGGTCAAAAAGGACAAAAACTTCCTTTACAATATTGTGATTGCTGACAAAACGTGGTGTTTCCAATATGATCCCGAAACGAAACGCCAGTGTGCTGAATGAAAAGCACCGGACGAGTCGAAACTCAAAAAACCGCGCATGGAGAAGTCAAAAATGAAGACAATGCTGATTTCTTTTTATGTTTGCAAGGGTATTGTCCACAAAGAATCTGTTCTTCCCGGCTAAAATGTTAATGCGGTATTCTACCTTGGAGTTTTGAAACGATTGGTGCGCCGTATTCGACATGCTCGGCCCGAATATCGCGAAGATGAAAGTTAGCGTTTTGTTGCACGATAATGCGCCGTCTCATCGATCGACGCTTGTGACCAATTATTTGACCAAAAATCACATTTTAACCATTAATCACTCCCCGTATTCACCTGGTATGGCACCGTGCGACTTCTTCCTTTTCAGACAAATGCATTTGCTTATAAAAGGAAAGCGTTATCCGGACGTAGAGGCCATACCGGCCAAAGTGATAAAACACTTGTTCGACATGCTTTTGGACGGTGTATTGAAGCAGAAGGAGACTATTTTAAATAAAATAAATTTATTTTGCCGAAAAAATCATTTTTTCTGTTTTTTTTTTTTAAGTCCCGTTTACATTGGAACACACGCATGCGCTGATATTCCGTTCGAAAGTATCAGCTCCGAAAAATAATCGATTTTAGCTTAATTTTAGTGGATACAAAATTTTTGGTTTACTGGGTAACAACATATATGTACATTACTGCCTCAAAAGAATGCTGTGTGTAGGCTCAAACAATTGCTCCCTCGACAAAAAGCCACTGATAAAGCAATGAAGCGGCCCATTGTCTGTCAGCTATGCTAGATTAGTGTCGGCGACGAATCGCATACAAATCGCAACGAAAATGAATAATGCTTAGCGCGCAAAGTGGAATCTCAATGGGATTGTCAGCGAGTCCATCACATACAGACAGACATCCGCATTTCTTAAACATACTATAGTATATTTATGTAGATATACTTGTACATAAGTGTGTACTTGACTGAGAACGACTGATCGCTAACTTTTTGTCCATTAAGCATTGGACATATGAGGAGACGAGATTCCGCTCTGTGTGTTCGCATTTCTCTTCTTATAAGATAATTTTCGCAACTTACTGATTGGTATATGTATGTATGTGTATAAACTATACTTTTTATCAACCACGTTGGGCAATAAAAAGCTTAAATTGAATTATTGCTGCTGTTATTATGCCCAACGTACATTTTACACTGGGTATAACAGTTGTGTTTATCTAATGGAATAGAAAAGAGGGATACGATCGGCAATGTCTCTCTATCCATCTTTGAGAATAAAGGATGTTTGAAAGCCAGATAAAGTTTCAAAGAAACTAAGCGGAGCCGCGCAGAAATTCGCGTGTTGCGTAAATGGGAAAATGCGCTCGGCTCGGCTTCAAGCGTCCACTCTGCAGGCACCATAAGGCCTTTTCCTCTAAGGTCACCTTACGAAACGGTGTCACAATCATTGAAAGTGAAATAACTCTTTAAATCTGTAAATAGCACTAATGTTTCACATGTCAAAAATGGGTCATGACCACGCCTACATTCCACATCTCAAAATATAAATTCCCGTCGTCTGCTCAGCTGTACTCGGGATTATTGCGAGTTTATATTGAAGGCAAGGATGAATTTCTTCTACATCTGTTAGACTACATTACATTATTCGTGTAGGTTAGTAAGCCACGCAGAGACCAGTTTTGGTCTACATGGAATGTCGTTAAGTAGTTCGTTAGGAGTAGCCAACTTTTGCGATGCCAGTGTGCCAAGTCAGCAAAATGTGCTCCATTATTTTACTGGTGCCTTGCTCTTGATATTTCCAGCAGTCTTCTCGATATGTTAGACTCATTCTACAGAATACACCGCCACCAGACTGTGCACTATGGTCTAAAATTCAAATTTTTTGGCATAAATCTAAAAATTATTTTTTCTTATTTCAAAAAAATAGGTACGCAGTATTAATTGAGATATTTCAGTGGTATAAAATATACAAAAAATTATTTGGATATGGCAACTCTGTTCTAAATATGAGCTGTAAAACATGATGCTTCTGAAGCAACAACAAACTTGTAAACAGTTCAGTAAAATATTGTAAGAAAACAGTTGTTCGATAATAGTCAAAAAGAAAAAAAAAGAAATAAATTTATAATGGAAGAATATAAGAAAGGTATCTATTTTTTAACTTAATGGAAAAAATGTAGTTTTTTGTGTTATATCTGTATAGTGTGGAGTTTTGTTTGATAGCTTTTTTAACCGAAAATTTCGTATTAACTTGTGTTCTGTGGAGTGAAAGTTGTGTGTATTGTCCCGTATTGTTCCAGATTTTTATGTTCGGTGGAAGTTTGGGGTATGTTCTTTAAAATCATGTATGTAACATTGACCCGTTTTTGCCCCATTTAAGTATATTTGTAATTTTCAGCAACCTTTAAATTCCAACACGAAGAAATGCTTGGAGTTTGGATAGAGGGCGATCGCAAAACTAATGTTGTTTTGGATTGGGTTTTTAAAGAAATTAATACTAATGAGTTAAGTTTAAAGAAAAAATACAAAATTTATTAGCATATGTTAGCCAAAAATTATCAAAATGTAATCGTATGGTTAATAGATTTAAAGAGAAATACCCCCAGTGGGTTTCCGCCACAACTATTATTGAAATTTCTGAGAATGATTTGGAAAAACCCTGTTCAAGTAAAGCAGGACGACCAAAGGTTAGCTACACAGATGCAAAAGATCGGCTTAAGAGGAAGCTGGAAAGTGATCTTTCTTGTGAGAGAAATGCAAGAAAAAATAATATGACTGATGTTTTCAATAGAGCATTGGATGAAGAAGGGGGTCTTCTTTCAAGCTTGTCTTTATCCGATAGAGAAAAATATCGGAAAAGAGAAAAGCTACCAGAAGAAGTAATACAATTGCTTACACCTTCAAGTGAGCTTCAAATTTTCAACCACTTGCCAGGGGGATCTGAATACGATTCGGATAATTCTGATTCCGATATATCGGAAGCAGACGTTGTGGAGAACGCTTTAGTTTTAGATACGGAAGACTGTGATTTCGAATGATTTGCTTGGTACATATAACTTTTTATATTATATTCAAGTAAATTTAATAATTCTGTAACTTCTCTCTCATTTCAGATGTACAGTCAATGTTATTATAAAAATAATTGTTTCAGTAAAAACATATGTATAAATATTTGGATAATAAAATTATTTGACCACTTTTGCCTATCATATGCAAATTTTTCATTTTATGAAACCAAATTTTTACTATAGGTCCAAGGGAGGTACTCCTAGGGACTGGCCGATTTCAAATATTTTTGGTATCGTCGATGCGTATTACAAGAATAACATATTTACCAATTTTCGTGAAGATTTCGCAATTTGAAGCTGAAATTCAAAAATTTTAACTATAGGTCCAAGGGAGGTACCCCTGGAGAATGACCGATTTCATCCATTCTTGGAATTTTTCTTAACTAAGTCACATATAACCTGTATTTCAATGGCCTAGTACCACTCCTTCTAATTTATGCCAAAAAATTTGAATTTCAGACCATAGTGCTGTGACCAGTCACCCAACATGTGAAAATTTCTCAATCAACTAATCTAATGTATTAAAAATCTTCGAGCTTTGCATCAACTACGTGTCTCTCTTATTCATACTTATACTGAACATACCAGTGAATGTCTGATGTGTGCTTCCATCCGAGCCCCAGCTTACCTTACTTGTGGTTATTATTTACAACCGCACATACATACATACATACATACCAACATGTATTTCTTTATGTAGATACTTAGCAGCTAATTGTGCGCTTTATTTAATACGTGCTTTAATTGTAGTGTTATACTTGAATGTGAGTAATTTTATTTTAATCTACATATTAATTCCATTCATGTGTTGAGATTTTTTCTCTACAAGTACGTTTATGATTTTCGCTCTATAATTAAAATGATAAACGTAAGCAGTCACCAAACTTCCGGCCGACAAAAGTGAGAGATTATTTCCAAATCTATGTACATATGTATACGAAGTGGGTTCAAACTACGAGTATACTCATAAGAAGACTTCTTTCATGAATTTATGAATTGTATTGTTACTTATTTATTAGTATTATTATTGCTCCCATAACTCATAACTTCCTCCAGCTCGTAAAACGATTTTTGTTGAACTTCTAAGGCGAGAGTTTCGATTCCATTAGCGATCCAGTTGTTCTCGTCTAGACTCTTTCGGTAGAGCGTTTCGGTTTTGATTTTGACTTTATAACCGCGTAACATTGATTTTGACTTGATTTTTATCGATGAGTTATATCTCATAGTGCTCCGATATCGGACGTTCCGAAAAATAAGCAGCAACTTGTAGAGGAAAGAGCGTGTGTAAAATTGCAGATCAACATCCCAAAAACTTAAAAAAATAAACCAAAGTTTCCCATTCTCAATTTTCATGATTTTATATTTTGCCAACCGACTTCAAAAACACAGTTTCGGGAAAAATGCATTTAAGGGCGGCGCACTTAATCTAACTCGCCTCGAACGCACAAGTTTTCGTGGCTGTATCTCCGAAACTATTTCTTAGATCAACTTCAAAATTTAGGCCAATACTCTAGAGGCGTTGTATAATTTAATAATACAATAAAAAAGTTCGATTTTTTGGACCCCTTTTTAAAAGTAAAGTCTCAAATTGTGACAAATTGCTATTTACAACACAGGCGCCAGTCTTTAGTCAAAAAATATTGACTCAAATTAGTCACCTGATAGTTACCAGGTCACAAAACTAAAAAGATCTCTTAAATATACTGACCAGTCTCTTATATCTCTCCTATTATCATCATAAATATTAATCGATTGTCTTTTTTTATATTTTGTAAGCAACTTAAACACGAAAAAGCTAAAAATAAATTTTATTTTAACAATATTTTATTTTTAACATGACATGTGACAGCTGATTAGATCTATTTATTTTCAATTAAGATATCAAGCCACAAAAATCATCTATAATTTAAAATCTCCAATTTAGAAACCTATGATTGTATCAAAGTGCACCCCCCAGCTGGCAGGGGGTAGAATTTGCCCGCGGTAAGGTGTGCCTATCGTAAGAGGCGACTAAAATCCAATATGCACTATGTCTGTATTTTTTGGCTATGAAATTTCAGCATAGTCTTGACAGTGGCTATAATACTCAGCTCGACTTTGAATGAGTTTCCTTCTACTGAAAAGGTATTTGAAGTTCAAGCGTCAAATGTCAGCAGTCATTGAATTTGATTGGTGCTCAACTCGTAGTAGCAAGAGATACAAGGTCTGACCGGAGACTTAAATCTGGTACCACGGGGAGTTTTGTAGGAAATTTACTTCTCTACAAAAATGGACATCTGTATAAAGGACTTATGAGCAGACTATTTTAGAGGTGTCTAAAAACCAATTTTTCTTATTATTTATTTCTTTTGACACACCCTAATGTACGTACATATGTGCAAAGAGGCTTCGTTGCTTGCGTGTTTAATTTGATACTTGCGCACATTTTTATTTATTTGCATGCGATGCACACGACAAATCAGCAAACAAATTAAGGTGCTATAAAATTTCGTTCGACTGCAATTGAATCAGAAAAATTTAAATAAAAAAAGTGATTAGAAATTTGAAACCAATAGTATTTTCAACCGCAAATTATATATATTGTATTTGGTCGATTAAGCGCAATTAGTGGAGTCACACAACTACGAAATAAACATCAAAACATTTACATATGATTAAGTATAACGTAAATATAGCGTTATTTAACCCTAGAAAGATAACGATATTTTCTACCACTGGAAATATGGCGTTACGTCGAAATGTATTTTGAACTGAGATTGTTTATTTCATTCATTTTCAGCCTTAGCAGGTACACATTAGATTAGACATAAAAACTGACTGAGCAAATGCGCGTTCGAAGTTTGAACTTTGAATTCAAATGAAAGTCAGAGAGTGTAAACCAAAATGAGTACGTAATTTCGACGTATCGTTACCTTATTAAGGGTAAAATACATATGTACATATTTTTCGATATAAGTTCGATGTACAGAATACTATATTAGTTAGATTTGTCAAAACGTTAATACTCATTCATTTCAGTTGTTCACTCCATATTCACTTGAAACAAATTTCTAATCACTCCCAGATTTCGATTTGAATTATATGTCACCACTGTTTCGACCCACTCTTACAGAAGATCCACATCATGTTGATATTAAGGTTAACTACCATTGACTTGTTTACATAATAAGCACAACTCACATTTAATATCTCTATAAACAATCGTAAACGTCAAAAGGTAAGGAAGGGCTAAGTTCGCGCGCAATCGAACACTTTATACTCTTGCAACTTGCAAGAATCAAAACCAGGGAAATACTTTAAGGTGTAGAACCAATCATATAGAGTAAAGTCAACCGCATGTTCGAAAATCCTGATATTTGTTATATAGGGACTAGACCACGTTTTCGCTCTAATTTATCTACAAAGATAAACTGTTATGAGTAAAACACGCCTTCTTATTTTCATTGGGATAACTCACATATTGGCCCATATATGCGGTACAAAGAAACCCCGAAGTTCAAAAATCTTTGTATTAAGTATGTGAGGGCTAAGTGAAGTATTGGTCCGATTCTACTCATTTTTGACATAGGTCCGACATTCAATTATAAGAGAAGGATCCCTTAATTTCAGTTATATACTTATGTATATAACACATTGACCCAGAGCTGGTTTTTCCAATACGACCCGGAAACCAAACGCCAAAGCTCACAATGGTTGTCACCGCGCGCCCCCCGCCCGAAAAAAGGTCGCTGGAGCAAGTCGAAGGTGAAAACGATGATTATTGCCTTTTTTGAAAGCCGTGGAATCGTCCACAAAGAATTCGTTCCACCGGAGAAAACTGTGAATTAAGTCTACTATTGCCAAGTACTCCAAAGATTGTGAAAATGAGTCAACAGGGTGCGCCTAGACATCGCTCGTAACTGGATCCTTCATCCCGAAAACGCGCCGTGCCACACCGCCCTCAGCGTATTAGGCCTCTAAAGGGATCGCCGTGTTGCAACAGCCGCTTTATTCGCCCGACATGTCACCCTGTGACTTTTTTTGTTTGCTAAAACAAAATCGGTGGTCAAAGAAAGCCGTTTTGAGTCGATTACGGACATCCAGGTGGCCGTGACGAGGGTACTCGCGGACATCCCAGTCGAAGCGTTCTAGAAATGTTACGAAGCATGGAAAACGCGCTGGAATCGCTGTATAGCTGCCCAAGGGGACTACTTTGAAGGGGATGGCAGGGTTGTAGAATAATTTTCAAATATACAGTTTTTATGGAATCAGTCTCATTACTTAATTTTCATACCTCGTAAGAACTCTAGTAAGAGTACTAACAGGACATTGTCTAAATGGAATTACAATGACTACCTCTATCAAGAGGTAGAAGAAGAGGATACTATAAAATATCTTCTAGGCGAATACAAAACTTTATATAGGAAAAGAATCGCGACTATCGGTGGAACGTTTCTTGACGATGTTTCAGAGGTTGCACAGATAAAACTTTTAGTATTGATGAACTTCATCTGAAGAACGTGATGGTTCAGAGAAAACATAACCGTGACGATTTTAGTCCTGTCGTCAGACACCCACGCTACTTACCTACCTACCGATATATGTATGTATGTATAAGAGAAATGTATATAGTATATATTAATGTATATTAACGTCCTTATGTAGAATTATGTACATACTAATGTATGTGTACCTATAGATAAGTATTTTTAAACTTAAGTTAATTAATCATTAAAATGACATTGATAATATATAAATAATTCACTTTGATAAGAACTAGATGATGCCTTAGCCGCTCAGGTATACTTGTATGTACTTGTATGTCTTCACCAACACATTTGCAAAAAGTATTTGATTAAACCAAATTATCACTAATTTTTAGCTATAATTCCTTTATATACATTTGTATGACGTCTATACGTACATATGTACTTTTAAAATACATATGTATGTATGTCTATATGTATGTACATAAATATTTAATTATTTTGTTTATTTTTGTTTTGTTATACTAATGGCAATTTTGTTTTGTTATAAATAATATTCATATATAGAATTATATGTTATATACATATGTATATAGTTATAAAATAATTCTAACTATTTTTAGAGAACTTTTTGATACATTTTGTTATGAAAATTGCAATACAGTTTTATTTTGTTTACGCCAGCAATTCGCTATGAAATTATAACAAAATCAAAACGAGTGAAAATGTTTCTAAAGCATTGAAATGCTATATTGCCGTACATATTGTTAGGTTTACCATATAAATATTGTACGAGTATGTACATATGTATGTATATAAATTGTACAAACCGAATACGATAATATTAAAAACAAAAACAAAACATTAACTTAAGTTGTACGAAAGCTGTAATACCCTTCACAAAATTAAACAGTTTTCCATACAAAAACTTGATTTAGATCCGCCAGTTTCTATGGCAGACATTTGATATAGTAGTCCGATTTGAATAATTTAATCAATCTTATATAATGCTTCTGCATCAAAAAGAGCTCTGGTAGTTTGTGAGATGTATGCATTGAAAAAATAATCAAATTTGAGGCTCAATTAAAATAAATCTAACTTTGGCCACGCATGGCTGATAGTTTTATGTCCTCAACATCTTTTAACCATTTTTGGGATCTGTACCTTTGCAATTACATAAGTATTTTTAGCATATCAGTGACAGCTTTTTGAATTTTTTTATTCACCAAACACGAAGTTTGTAACACCCACAAGGAAGAATCTATAAAATATATGTATGTACAAGGTGCATTTCAAAGTAAACAGAACTTTTGGTATCTAGCGCCCCTGGTGGCGCCATCTATATGCCGTCCGCTGCGTTAGAATCTACTATCCTTATCGATTGTCATTTCATTAAAATTTCATTGATTGGAAGTGAAGGTTATTGCGTTTTCAGTGTCAGTATGTTTGTGTTATCGGTGCGAAAATGAGCTTCGAACAAAGAACCAACCTTAAATTTTGTTTTAAAATTGGTAAAACTTTTACGGAAACGTTTCAATTTATGAAACAAGTTTATTGCGATGATTTCCTATCCCGTAGCAGAGTGCACGAGTGATTTCAACGTTTTCAAAGTTGTCGTGAGGACATAATCATTTATCGATCAACATGTGGGCCAATCAAAATCACCGTGATCACCAGAAATTCCAACGAAACTGTATTTGAATTCATCAAAAATCAGCCGAAATCGTCATTGAAATTCATGGAAATGGAATTGAACAACTCCAAAACATCGATTTGTCACATTTTGACCGAACATTTGGGCTTACGAAAGGTGTGTGCCAGTTTGTTTCGCACAAATTGACTGACGACCAAAATTGCTCAGAATCCAACATTCGAAGAACGATTATTTGACACAAAATCACATTTTAAGCATTAACCACTCCACGTATTCACCTGATGCGGCACCGTGCGACTCCTTCCTATTCGGAAAAATACGTTTGCTCATGAAAGGAAAGCGTTACGTAGAGGCCATTCAAAAGGCTTGTACCGGCATACTGGTGGCCATACCGGCCAACGAGCTAAAACACTCATTCGACATGTTTTTATACTGTACAAAAAGCTGTATTGAAGCAGAAGGAGACTATTTTGAATAAAATAAATTGATTTTGCCGAAAAAACTATTTGCTCTGTTTTTTTAAGACCTGTTTACTTTGGAGGCTGTTGTTGGTTTTTCATTGGGAGTGTTTTTTTACGTGGCGGGTCCCAAACCCAGTGCACAACCCTATGGAGAGGATGTTTCGCCTTCTTACTTTAGCTCGCCTTCAAACGGATGTTCTTAGGCTACCCAGAGGATACTTGGTCAAAGGCCGGAAGTCGTGAGCTGCTTGAGTCATATGTAAAAGAGTCGTTTCTGACCACTCCCAAGTGAATGGCAATCAGAGAACTTTCCTCACTTGCGTGAACTTCAACCCATGACTCCATCCTCCAGAGGAGGCTTGAACGAGTTCAACAACAGATGAGTCGACGTTGCGAGTTTTCGAGAGAAAAGTTCTGCGAAAGATTTATGGTCCTTTGCGCGTTGGCTCGGCGAATATCGCATTCGATGGAATGGTGAGCTATATGAGTTATACGACGACATTGACATAGTTCAGCGAATTAAAAGACAGCGGCTACGCTCCAGCTCTGAAAGTATTTGACGCAGTACCCGCCGGGAGAAGCAGAGGAAGAGGAAGACCTCCACTCCGTTGGAAGGACCAAGTGGAGAAGGACCTGGCTTCGCTTGGGATACCCAATTGGCGCCACGTAGCGAAAAGAAGAAACGACAGGCGCGCGGTTGTTAACTCGGCTATAATCGCGTAAGCGGTGTCTACGCCAATTAAGAAGAAGAAGTTTACTTTGGAACACACGATGTATAGTATATAAATAATTAACCCGACGAGCTGAATTGATTTTTATACACGCCAATTTATCCCTCAGTTTTTTTAGATAACGATTTAAAATTTTCAGATCCTTTTCTCCCAAGAAGCTGCTCATTTGTCGGAATTGCCGATATCGGATCACTATATACAGCTGTAATACAAACTGAACGATCAGAATCCAGTCCTTATATGGAAGACTTTCTTTTATGATATCTACTCGAAATTTACATAGATTATTGTTCAGGACAACTAAAACATATTCAAAGGTATTGTTCAAATCGAATCACTTTATAGCGTATAGCTGCCCAACAAACTGATCTGTCAAAATCAAGTTCTTTTAGAGAATCTATTGCAATTGTGAAGGGTATTATAGCTTCAGTGCTATGACATGTTTTTACTTGTTTTCCTTTCACCCAGCTGATGGGTAAAACCCTACATTTTATATTTTCTTATCAATTGTTATAATCGATTATTATTAGAACATGTTCTAAGATGTATACCGATGTCTTACAAATGGACTTTTATCGGCAGTTGAGTCACCATCAGGTGTTCTAAGGGTCTCATTTTTTTCATATCGCTTTTTATAATTTTTATTACTTATAAACAGCGTTAAACTCAGTTTCTCTATAAACTGTAAACACAACAATATAATTTGACACTTAATTGAGAAAACCAATTTGACAGCACACAACATAAGTATGTATACAAACAATATAGTCAAGAGAGCAGGGTAATAGTTGTGAGAGCATCTAATATTAACGTTGGCAAGGAGTAGAAAGAGTAAAGAGAGCGCTTGGTATAGCAACCACATACGTTATTGTTATTGTTTTGTCTGCAATTAATTTTCCGACTTTTCGAAGAATTTTTGAGTTTGCAAAAATGCTTACTCACTGCATTTACTGCCATGCTTTTTGATATTAGCTAAAATTATGACTGATTGCTTTATGCACACGTGTTTTTTTGTTATTGCAATTAGAACTCACCTTATCTGCAATATTTATAAATTCCTGGAAAGCTAAGTAAATCTTTTCATTCACCTTCACAACACTTTCACGGTACCGTTAAGAGCACGTTATACTCAAAGTCCACTGGCACTTTTCTCACGCAATATTTGCTTGTTTGCATTTTTTTCACAGCTCACTATATAAAAATATTTGCATTCATACATATGTATACATACATACATATGTACATGTACATATGCCGATAAACACTGAACGCACTTATTTTTAACACGTTTCTGCAGTTGACTATTTTCATTGCATTTCCTACACTTCTAGTGCTTATATTTTATGAAAATATATACATACATACATATGTATAGATGTGTGGATGTGTGTATGTGTGTATAAGCCACACACATTTCATAATTTTCAGCCACCACTATCATCTATTAATCTTGCATACACAATTATTTTCATTCGAATTCTCTTTAGCTGCCATTTTCCACTTCATCGATATTTCAACTTAACTCAAATAGCATTATTGTTTAAAAAATAATGTAGCGAAAAAAGGCAACAAATTAATCAATTCCTCTTGCTTAGTCACAGAAGAACGAATGATCGCGTTTAGCACCGCATTGGCCCTGCATGCAAAGTTGGGGATTAAAATAAAAACAAAAAGCACATACCGTTAATATGCACTATTCACTCGGCAATACGCTTTTGCTCACGCCCGCATTCGCGTTGGCCGCCGCTAACGAGCCTCAGCACACAACCGGCAGTAGCACCGGCAGAGACTTGTAGCCTACTTGGCCCTGCATGCACATTCAGCAGCTGCGACAGGAACGAATGTACTATTTGGACGCGCTCACAATGTTTTCGCTGGTGGCTATGTGCTTGCTGTGGTTGTCAAGCGATTGAGTGCCTCCCTGAAAAGAGTCATCACTACCGACGGACGCTATTTGTCGCGGTAGAGCGCCGAGAGCACGCTGTGAGTATTTTTCTAAATCCATTTAGGGGTTTGTTTAGCATGCATAGAGGGGTTGACATATGGGCGACCTATGGTGGTTTGTTTTGTTTTTTTGTATTTGTTCAACTGTCACATTTTGCGTACTTTTGTATTTTGAATTAAATTTTACGTTAGAATTTGCAATTCCGATTACATTTTTATGTACAAGCTTTAAATATTGACTTTCGTTTTCGCTGCTCAACACGAGACTGCCGTTTTCATTGAACGATTTTTAATAAAAGCTTGCCTATTACTGAAGTTTAAATAGCACTAAAATTACGTGTGATTAACAATAGAAGACACTGAGACAATAAAAACAGCTGCTGAATCGGTAGCATGCACGAGTATTCTCCCTCCCATATAACAACAACAATACCTACCTTAATTATATGTATTTATATACATAACCAAACATACATATATGTATATACGTATATATGTACATAAAAAATTAAAACGGGAACGTTTGATGGAAGTCATCTTGCCCGACTCGAAGATGAGCTACAGATTTGTATGAAAAGCAAGAAAAAACGTGAACTTCACCCTTCATAAGAGTATTTCTTACAGCATAAAAGGGAATAAAAAGAACTCTATCTTGATTTTGATCGGTCGTTTTGTAAGATACATTCATATCTACTATAGTAGATCGATGTGAATAATTTTTTCGGAAGATATCTCGTCAAACAATAAATCTTGCCATGCAAGGCTTGGATCCTGCTGTTTGTTTGGCAGCTATGTATATGCATTAGTGATCCGTTCTGAGCAATTTTTCGGAGAATAGTAACGTCCATCTTAGGCAGTAATTGAAGTTAAAATTTGAGAAAACATCTAGTTAAATAAAAACGTTCTCATACAAGGACTGGAATTAGATTGTGCAGTTTGTATGACAGCAATATAGTACTTTAGTGGTCCAATAAGAGTGGTTCCTACAAATGAGCAGCCTCTTGAGGAGACAATAACGTGTGGAAATTTATAGATCGGTGCTCCAAAACTGAGGGACTAATTAGCGTATATACGGACAGATGGATATGGCTAAATATGGTACTTTTGACGTTGTAGCGACCCAAAACATGACATAATTAATCTTTGCTTATGTTGCCGAAATGATAGTCATCGGCCTTATCTAAATCCAGGCCCGTAAACAATATACATACATACATATGTATATGAAAAGTACACCATAGAGTTTTCTTCTCATCTTACTCTATTGTGCTAATGATAACTTCTGTATATACAATTTATATCGCCCGTACTAAGGCGTTAGGTCTTAAGATAGGCCTCAGCAGAGATTACTTAAAAGAATAATCTATATCAATCTTCTGATGACATTCCTTATCTTAGCGAATAGTATTCGAGTATTCTTATATTCTCTTACGGTTATCTAGATGTCATATGTTAGCAGAGATTACATAGAGTACGCGATTAGCGAAATATGACTTTTTTTATTAATTACCTCAGAAAACTTTTGTAGAGAAGATATAGGGAAACTCAAACACAGAGAGCATACCTTATTTTAATCATAATCAATTTGTGCAACACCCTTTTTACCCAAAATAAACAGCATTTTAATTTATTTATTTGATACCAAAATTGCTCTGAAATTGTTTATATTAATAATATTTTATCAATATTCACTATTCGAACCAACTGTGTGTAAGTGCTCATATTCCTTATACCACTTCCCATCTGTCGTTTTCATGAATAAGTTATAAGTTCTCTTTTCAACCGGCGTAATATTTTGTGCTCTCCCCATGTTGTATTTTTATAGAAATGTACTTACATACATACATACATACGTATAACATCGTCCATATGTTCGAATCCTGTTCTCTATTGCATTTATGCATGTGTATAAATTTATTTATATCATTTTATATCATATACCAATATATTTACCCGAGCGCTAATAAGTAGAAACAAACCAAAGTGAAGATTTTGTTATTTAATAATAATTCAAAAAATATTCTTTCAAAACAAAAACTACACTATACAATACACTTGTAATTACAAGAACTGAGACATACAACATGTTCATTGAGAAAGTATAATTTTAGGCGCTACGATTTCTCCCATTGAAAGTTAACTTTTGTTGTTTAGATTACTTTTTAACTTGTGATCAACTTCGGATATTCCTCCGTCTCTATTTTTCCAATAAAAGTATACCTTTTATTTACATATATTTTTAGGTTGTTTTTTCAATATGCATTTGAAAAGTTACTGCAATATTTTGCAGCTTACAATAATAAGTTCCGAAAGATTTTAAATGTTTGCAAACATTAAAATAAACTACCGCCGCAATGTAAGATATTAACAATAATGTCGAAATTATTGTTCAACGAATTAAAAAAATATTACTTATATACAAACAATTTATAATCGTTTCCCAATAATATTTGCTTTGCTTTAACACATACATACTTAAGTCAATTGCTTTCTAGTGCGATGTGAGAGTTTGAAGTTAAAATATTATTAACTTAACAGCGCAATAGTAACTATATTATTATAATTAAATTATTTAAATAATATTTATCATATTCGCGTTATTAGAATAAATAATTCTTACAAGACTACATAATTACATGCGATTGCGTGAATTCCCCATTTAATGGCAATATCTGCGAGTGGCAACATTGGTTATGTGACAGCTGCAAAAATTAAACTGACGTTTGCCAATCGGCTGTTCAACTATTTCAATAAACATCCCGCGACAATAATTTGTTTATAAAATAATCAAATAGTTTTATTTACAGCAGTTCAAATAGCCTATAAGTACTTTCAATGATTCTGTCACTTTGAAAGGTTGCTATAAAAATGATACATGAAGTGCTGCTGTCTTGCTTGAATTTGCAATCGAAGTATTTATCCTTGGAAGACTTCACCGCAACAGATGTCTCTACTTTCTTGCATCCTTGTGAAAAGCTAGTTCTACAGGATATTATAACTATCATTAACTTGTTACGTGACATTGAAAAATTTGCCAAAGTATGCGGCAGCAACAACAGTGTCAATAGAAATGTAGTAATATTCGATACAGATGAGCCGCTGCAAAAGGGTCTTTATTTAAAGGCCTTTGCAAACGGTATAGACACTGTTTTAAAGGATTACTTTGACAACATTACTGCGCTTGAACAGAATTATCTAAAAAATCCAACAAATTTTTCGCTACTTTTTATATATCGTAATTTAAAGACATATGAACCGTTAGCGCTATACTTGCGAAAGTTAATTCGTGTAATACGAAGTCAAAAATTACATGGCTGCGAAATTATGCAGTTTTTGCATCAAAATGCAGAACATGGTGATCAGAAAATTCGCGCTGCTATTAAAACCTTGCAACTTGCAGTGAACGTAGTATTTTTCAAACAACTTACGCATTGGATACTTTATGCCAAAATAATTGACACATATGGCGAGTTCTTCATACAATGCTCAGAAGGTAATATCAATAGTGCCGCTGAGAGTGACACCAGCAAATGTGCCAGTACGGAAAGTGGCAAACATGCTAGTACAATAACCACATTGTCTAAAGTGGCAAGTACGTACGCTGACATTTGGCGCTATGAAATATGCTATGAACTTTTACCACATTATTTACCCACTGGTTGGGCCGAAAAGGTACTTTTCATTGGCCAAACAATACTCATATTTAAAGCAGATGCTAATAAACACAAGATTCTCACACAAAACTGGAGCAAAACGGAACACACCGACTTGGAGGATGAGAGCTCTCTAAGCAATGAGAAGGAGCATATTTACTTTGGAAAGATACAAATGCTACAAAACGATGAGGAACTGAACGTGCAACACTACGAGAGCATCGTTAATGAAATTAAGGCATATTTAACAACACGTTTGTCTGAAATAGCAATCAATCAAGCGGATTTGGTACAGCAATTGAAATTAATAAAAGAATATTTTTTACTGGGCCGCGGTGAATTGTTCTTGGAATTTTTACGTCTCACATATGAAATCGGTAAAGACAAGTACAATGAAAATAAGGTGCATGATTTTGTAAAAGCTTTCGAATCTGCCGCACATGGAGTTGGTGTTTCTGAAGACTTGGAACGTTTCTCACTAAGCATCGCCAAACCACTAATGCACAGTAGTAATCCAAAAGAATTAGAACACAACTATTTACATTACATGCAGCTAAATTACAAAATTAATTGGCCATTGCATTTGTTGTTCTCGCCGAAAGTGATCGACAACTATAATATTCTTTTCCGTTTTCTACTTTTAATCAAGAAAATGCAATTCGAGCTACATATGATGTGGTGCAACAAGGTGCGACGCACCAAATTATGCTCACGTGAAAAATTCAAACTGACAAGTCTCTTAAACCAATTGATATTTTTCATAGATAATCTACAGTATTATATACAAGTCGATGTGTTGGAGAGCCAATTCAGCATACTTTTGAATACCATACAAAATAAAGCGGATTTTGAGGAAATTCAAAAAGCGCACACCATATTTCTAGCCAATATACTTTCACTCTGCTTTTTACTGACTAACGAAGAGAGTAATAAGCTAAATATCAATCAATTTATAGTCTCACAATCAAATAATCCGATTTATAATATCTTAATCGATATATTCAGTGTGTGCGACAACTTAAGTAACGTTTTGAGACAAGACTTGTGTGGGATGATAATTAAAGATTATATTGATCAACAAGATGAACGATTTAGTATGCTGATGGATCAATTAATTAATTATCTAATAGGTTTGAAAACGAATCCGACTACAACTCCATTGTCGCAGTTACTCTTGCGTTTAGATTTTAATCATTGGTTTAGCACCAAGAAAAAAAAGTTATTTGCTTAGCAATGTAGCGGTTTTACAAATATGCATTGAAATTTTAACGTAAAAAAAAGAACTCTCAAATACTCTGTATTATATTATTAATGTTGAATTAAAGAATCATTGAATTTGTTTAAATAAATCCAGAAATCTCATGTTTCAAAACTAACTGAAGTTATTTAAAAAAAACATGATCTTTCATGATTTTTGTGCGCAATTGGGTGTCGAAATAAGTCTTTTAAGTAATAACTATATTATTTCGAGAATTTAAGCTTGTTTGGAACGACAAGCAAAAACGATATCTTGTTATCACTAGAGTAACCACTAGCAGCCATATATGATTTATACTGTCATTGAGTACATGTACATCACTCTTGCATTACAAGCGTTACTACAACTTTACGGCTTCTTCTTCTTAATTGGCGTAGACACCGCCTACGCGATTATAGCCGTGTTAACAACAGCGCGCCCTTCCTAATCCTGACGAAGCTATTGAAGTTGCTCAACGTCAGTTTACACAGCCGTATTAGTTTTGCGGGGATACCAAATTCAGAAATCGCGACATAAAGGCAGCTCCTTGTCGTGCTGTCAAAATCAGCTTTGAAATCGACAACGAGGTGGTACGTGTCACTTCTCTTTCCTCGGGTCTTTTCCAAGATTTCGCGCTTGGTGAATATTTAGTCGGTTGCTGATTTTCCAGTTCTAAAGCCACACCGATAAGGTCCAACCAGTTTGTTGACGATGCGCTTTAATATTTCACACAATACGCTCGATAGAACCTCAAATGCGATGTTGCAGAAGCTTATCCCACGGCATTTGGCGCAGATTGTGTGGTCTAACTTTTTATGGATTGGCCAGAGCACACTTTTATTCCAATCGTTGGGCATGTTTTCGTCCGACCATATTTTACAAAGAAGCTGATGCATGCTGCTTATCAGTTCTTCGCCGCCGTGTTCTTGGCCGGCAATCCATCGGCACCAGCCGCCTTGTTTTTCAGACGAGTAATTTTGTTCAGTTACAACTATTTAAATTTGAAATTTTGTTTTGTAAAATGTGTGCCAAAAATGCAATTTTCAAGGCTTTTGAAATAACAAATTATATAGCATCAATTCCAGCGATGCCTTCTGATAGAAGCAATAAGAAAATTTCAGCTTGCTTGGTGTACGATACGGTATATGTTTATGGTTTCCTTATTTATATTTAATTTATATTTAAAGTGCTTTAATAAAAGCTTTGTGTAAACACGTAATACCCAACAAAAACAATTCGCACCATTTACTATGTACTTACCCTTGACTTTGCTCTCCATACGCCTTCTTAGTTAAATATGGAAATACAAGTCATCGTTATAGTCGTCTCTATTGGATCTAATTCACACTTTTATTTGTTTACTTAGTTTTAGATGCGCGAGTTTCGAGGCGGCTGACAAAACTGATGATAAAAATAAATTTACAATATTTTAGAATGTGGATAATGATTTTGGACAGTCTAATAATGAGAGAATTTTTTTTTTTGTGTTTTTTGAATAAAAAAAAATGTAAAATTCCACGCTAAGCTGCGTATATATTTATTTAAAATTTATGCCGTGCCCGTTTATTGTTGTTGGGAATAGCTAGCAGTAATGGCAATGATAGAAATCAGTTCTAGCTTTTAGAAAGCTATTTAAGCATTGAATGCGAGAAGAACTAATTCATGTGTGGTCAAAAAACTGTGACAAAAACGGTAATGCTTGGCTGGACGTCAAAATCACAGCGCAAGCCGCTGGAAATGGGTGCGCTGCGCTTCCGCTTATGAAATTATATTTTTTTGAGAGCGACAAAATAAAAATTCAATTTAATTGTTTTTTTTCATATTAAAAGCGTTTCGCCTTATTACTAATTGATTTATTATCGTCAATATTACATATATGTACATATGTATGTGTGCTGGCACTATACAAAAACAGTTATAAAATACAATGCACATTTTTTTTATAAAATATTTTTTAAAATTGTTCGAAAAATACATTCAATTTCATTTTACTCATATTCTACTAAATATGTTTTTTTTTATGTACTAAAATAGTCATATATTCAGTTATTTACTTAGTTTGTGACACAATTACACATTTCCGTGGTTTTATGGCCAATTTGTAAGCGCTTAGGTTAATGATGATCTCTTCATTACATTTCTAGTCTATGCTAAATTTCTGATTGTGTACAATTAAAAGTTATTTAGTTCCATAGTATTAAGTAACTTCTATACTTAAGTATTAATTAAAAATAAAAATTAGCTAAATTAAAATTAAGCATGTTGTTGGGTAAGCGGCCTTTAGCCGCGCCACGTCGCTTCTATAAAAATGAGCAACTTAATATCAGTATCAGCACCGCGATGGGGAAAATCGCATAGACGGCCGTGCGCGGATGGCAAGTTGAGATCAGGTAGGTGATGTCGTCCTCTTCGTGTTCGATGCCATCGCGCGTCGGCACCTCCACGATGACCATTTCGTCGGACAGAAAGCCGATGGGAAAGGTGCAGTTTGTCGCATTTAAACAAGCCTGCGAATCGCTTATGTTGGAGTATTGAAATGTCGGCTTGTAAATGTCGAATATGGCGTGTATGTCATTGCGCACCAGATCGTTGTCGCTGTAGAATATATAATAGTAATAGCCGTCTTCGGTGATCTCATGCTTGGAGAGCATACGTTGTGAGCCATTTTCGAGAAAATGCGCATTAACGCACTCGGCTGAGGGTGCGAAACCCTCCGCCAATAATATGGTGCCGTTGTAGCAGTTGAAGAGACCCGTTTCGAAGCTTGACACCGAGTTGGATTCATCAGTGATGGTGAAGTTTATCGCATTGCCGCCATGACTATATTTGCGATCGTAAACATGTTCACGTTTGCTACGTCGGCGCAGCTTGTACAGCTGATCGTATACCTCCTGTTTGCGTTGTGCCGCCGCCGCTTGATGGCGCTGCAGAAATGCTGCATCTGATGCGTTTGTGGCGGTTGGATGCGCTTTTGGTGAACTCTCGCGCTTTGTTAGCCTGTGTGTAGACGCAGTGGCGGGCGCGTTAGTCAGCAATCTACGATTACGTTGCGAGCTCACAGAGCCCTTTTTCAATTTCTTGCCGCGTATCTTAGACGACTTCAGTGTAGTTGGTTGTGTGCTATTACTTTCCTGTTTTTGTGGCGGCACGGCCAGTGCTGCAGCCGCTGCTTCTACCGCTGCTGCGTTTTTAGCACGCTGGAATGCTACTTCCTCCGCATCTTCACTCGAATCCTCACCGCCGTGATTCTCCTCTTCCATATTATTGTCGACTGTTTTCTTGTCAGTCGCCACCTCATCAACCGGCACCGTGTCGCCCATTTCTCGTATATCCTCAAAGAATACCTTCACCTGCTCATGGCCGTACGCAAAGTTCGCACCCAATTTATTCTGATTGTGATCGAGTAGACCGCAAGTGTTCAGGTTACGTTGTCCTTTAACCACCAATATACGCGAGCCGTCATAGCGTGAACAAAATTTCAGGTGCACTTTAGCGCCCTTCAACAGATAGAAGCCCCAATATTCCAATGTATCATCGGGCAGCGTCATAGATTTCTTTAGACGTATGTGTTTACGATTTGTTGAGACTTCGGGTTTGCTGCGCAACTGAAATGCATTGAAGTTGGAATTCATGCGTAGCGAATGTTGTTGGCAGAATATCGAAGATATGCCATCTCGTATCTCAATTATATCCGATTCGGCGACGGGATAAATAACGTCAGCAAAGGCGGTGCGGCGTAGGTAGAGCGGTATGATTATCAAAGCGGACGGCAGTATGACTATCAGTATGCAGAAGACTATCACCCGCTTCACCCCTTGCATTTTGTCAGTCTCTATGTATGGCGGGAGAGAAGAGAGAGATAAAATTAGATAATGAAATTTGACTGCTCAAAATATTTATTTAAAAAATAACAATGTTGAAGTTTGTTTAGCTATGCGATTAGAGTAAAGCAGTTGGAAAAATTTTCCAAAATTTATTAAACAAATTCAGTTATGGGTAGCTGATTGGTAACAATCAAAGTCATCTCGAGACCAATAAATAACACTACGCATGACA
Source organism: Bactrocera dorsalis (assembly GCF_023373825.1). NCBI lineage: Eukaryota > Metazoa > Arthropoda > Insecta > Diptera > Tephritidae > Bactrocera > Bactrocera dorsalis. The sequence goes on along the minus strand of NC_064303.1, from coordinate 21,009,244 downwards.
AAAAATCTTTAATGAACAACTACTGAGGCACGTCAAGTTTAAATGAAAACTACTATTTGGAAGCAAAAACGATAACGCTTCTCAGTTGATGACAAAGTCAGTACGAAAAATATTTCTATTTTTGAAATATATTTCTATATTTGAAAAGACTTATTTTATACATATTTTCTAACTTAGGTTATCAGATAAATCTTAAAGCACTGCCGCAATACCATTAAATGATATTCACCCTCAGTCAGCGCAAAAAATTTAAATGTGACCAAAAGTCGCAAAACTATCAAGTAAATTCGCCATTGTCTTGGTTCTGATTGGTGTTATATGTATTGGATATACATAAATCTCAAACCAAAGGTGTAAACTAGGGGCTAATCTGATTACTCATGATGCGTCACATAGATGCTTTGCAAGAAGTCCTAATTCAGCATTCCGACATACTCTTTGCTTTCTTCGCTTCGTTGCTAAAGTATGAATTGTAAATCAAAGCGAGGAAAGTTCTATGAGAATCGGCAAATAAAATTGCGTCGGTGTGAGGGGCTTATATCGTAAAATTATTGAAAAATGACATGGCAAATCGTATGCTTCAATAATTCTTTTCCCATTTTCTGATACAGTGTTAACCGTATCTTATCGTAGCTTAATCTGGAATTGCTTGAATACCATCTGAGTGGGCAGCGATCGTCGCGGCGGACAGAGTTGAGTGTGTGGATACCAGCCGAAAAATAATTGGTTCATATACTGTACCCTAGCACAGTATTCTTCCTAATAATATGCCTTAGGAGGCGACTTAAAAATGGTAAGATTTTCAATTTCTCGAAGTCATGTAACCCCTAACAGAAAATTATAAAGGACTCTAATTTTAAAGTAGTTTAAATTGATTTTAGTTAATTTTATTTACAGTTAAAAACTGGTGATATCTGTTAACTCTTTAATTGTGGACAAAAACTCAAGAGTCAAAAGTGGTATTTATAAGACAACGGAACGTCGTGTCTCGAATAATATGGTCATGTATAGTAACTAATATAAATCATCCTACTGAGTTTAAATTCATTAAGGCGACTTTAAGCATATTGTCATAGACAGGAGCGGATCCCCGCCCAAAAGTTCAAAATTACACATTATTTCCATCATAAGTCATTTTCTTCGAGGAAAAGGACTTTGAGCTGTAAGTACAAAGTTTTATATGTAGTTCCCCCGCCAAAATTCTACTCTGTATCCGCGCCTGGTCTTAGAAATATACTGTACTTGTAGACTAGGAACTTCCTGTGTAACTTTGCATTGTTTTGATTTCAGAAACTTGGATCTATTGGATTTTGCTGTGGGGACATAAGATTGTCTTAGTTTTGGATCCACGAAAGCGGTTTTTCAAATTTGCTCGCGCTTCAGAAACCTTTAAGTAAAATTTGCAGAAACATTTCACCCAAGTTTCAAATAGCGACCGAAGTTACTATACGAGGTTTGACAATTAAGTAATGAGACTGATTTTATTGCCGCGCTTGTGGTAAACCTGTGATCTTGAAATATCCCTTCTCTTTTTGGGCGAAACAGCTTCGGGAACGTACGCTAAAATTGTAAGAGTGTATGGTGACAGTGCTCTTAGTCGTGCCCAGGCTCACAATGGTTGTCTCCGCGCGCCCCCCAGCCGAAAAAAGAGCAAGTCGAAGGTGAAAACGTCCACAAAGAATTCGTTCCACCGTGGAAAACTGTGAATCAAGTCTACTATTGCCAAGTACTCGAAAGATTGCGAAAACGAGTCAACAGGGTGCGCCCGGACATCGCTCGTAACTGGATCCTTCATCCCGACAACGCGCCGCGTCACGCCGTCCCCAGCGTGTCCCAGTATTTGGCCTCTAAAGGGATCGCCGCTTTGGAACAGCCGCCTTATTCGCCCGACATGTCACCCGGTGACCTTTTTTGTTTCCTAAAACAAAATCGGTGGTCAAAGGAACCCATTTTGAGTCGATTACGGCCATCCAGGCGGACGTGAAGAGGGTACTCGCGGACATCCCAATCGAAGCGTTCCAGAAATGTTACGAAGCATGGAAAACTTGCTGGAAATGCTGTATAGCTGCCCAATGGGACTACTTTGAAGGGGTTGGCAGAGTTGTAGAATAATTTTCAAATATACGGTTCTTATGGAATCAGTCTCATTACTTATTTGTCATACCTCGTAGATTAGAAATAATCTTCTACAGAGTGGAGTATTCGCCTCTGACACTACATAGATAAAGAAATGGGCGTGGCCGCTGTTAAACTGATTTCTAACTAAACTTCGGCTTAAGTTTATGAAGCTTCACGACATTAAACGAATTATTGCAGTATCAACGAGCTTTGTACATATTTACTTTAAATAAATATTCATAATTTAATATTTATGATTTTTTTATACCAACTTCCGTAACACTTCCGTCTAACATTGACTTCATAAATAGTATTTGTATTTATTTATATCGTAACATATGTACAAACAACTGAAAAAACTTTTTGAGGTATTTTCTCCATTTTATTTCTTTATTTTGGTCGGTTTCAATCTGCTGTAGGCCTACTAAGTTGTCTTAAGAAACCTAAGTAAAATTTAGAACACAGATTTTTCTTTTTGACAAGTAAAACTTTACAATTATCTCCACAAATAATTTCTTGTTCACTCATATTTTTTTTACCTTCAAAGTAATATTCGTTAATCTGCATTTTGTTGCTTGTAAGTCACAAAAGAAGAAGAAGAACCAAACGAAATTAACTGATGAGCAAACAAATTTGTATAATCCAATAAATTTTTTACAAATTTCAATATATTTTTATATTTTTATTTTTGCACGAAAGCAATGATTTTCTTTCCTTAGCGAACCGTAGCGTGCGTTGTTCGACAAAGTACCGCCGACTATCATCAAAAGTCCGATTAGTACTAACCAAGTATAAAGAGTTATCAAATTATGAACTATATCAGTCTGAAAACAACAACAATAACAACAATAAAACCAACAACAACTTTTGTTTACCACTGAGAGGGTGTAGAAGTTAGTTCACACCGTAGATCTCTACAAACAGGCATACCACTTAAGCAGCAAATCGTGCACACACACATAGTAAGTAAGTAAACACGAGCTGTGAGATACGAGGAATGCGTCTATGCATGTTAATAAGAGCACAGGTATTTCATTTAAAAAATCAAAGGCGTTATAAGCGCAGGCTCGGCTGATGTTTGATTATACGCCTAAAGGAGAGCCGGCAATGGCGAACGAAGAAATACGCTGCAAATTTTTTGCTTGGCAGCGAATTTTCGATGGTTCATACGAGTATAAAAGGGATTACTATGTGTGTAATGTAAGGTCCTCAAGTCTATATTTAGGTTTAAGAGGGGACTTAATAACATATGTTTGAAAACAAAACTTCTCTCTAAATCTAGTGAGATGCTCAGCAAATGTATTATTTGACAACTAAACATTTTTAACAGAAATCAAAAAGTATGGAGAAATACTATACATATCTTTATATATATAAATCTTCTGACCGTGTGTTTGCATTTGAACTGCTCCTAAACGGAAGGGCCGATTTTGATGAAATTTTGTGTGTATGTTCAAAGAGATTCGAGAATGGTTTAGATTTACAATTTGGTCCACTGGAAAATGTTTTTTAAATTATTTTTTCTTTTTTAATCAATTGCTAATTTTGGAATGTTTGACCGATAGATGGCGCTACCATCGCAGTATCCAATATTCAAACCTTAATTTGGCGTAAACGTGTATTAAACAAAACGATGCCAAAGTAAAAGGCGACATCTGTGGATCAAGTTTTTATATTGAGGACAGAGTTCGTTCTTAAGTATGGGTCCTCTAGTGTATTGTAAAAAAAACTTATAACATACTTATTTTATATTATTTATTTCAATTATTTTGTTTTATATTGGGTAATCGAAAACATCGCTCGTAACTGGATCCTTCATCACGACAACGCGCTGTGCCACACAGCCCTCAGCGTGTCCCAGTATTTGGCCTCTAAAGGGATCGCCGTGTTGCAACAACCGCCTTATTCGTGACCCTGTGATTTTTTTTTTTGTTTCCTAAAACAAAATCGGTGGTCAAAGGAACCCATTTCGATTCGATTACGGACAACCAGGCGGCCGTGACGAGGGTACTCGCGGACATCCCAGTCGAAGCGTTCCAGAAATGTTACGAAGCATGGAAAACGCGCTGGAATCGCTGTATAGCTGCCCAAGGCGACTACTTTGAAAGGGATGGCAGAGTTGTATAATAATTTTCAAATATACGGTTTTTATGGAATCAGTCTCATTACTTAATTGTCTCCTATGTAGTCTCTCACTTTTGAACCCTTCAAATCGGACCCACTATAGCATATCTGATCGATCAAAATCAATATAAAGTTCTTGTATACTTTTTATGCTATTATAAATGTACCTGTAAAGGGTATTATAGCTTCGGTGCAACCGAAATTAACGGTTTTTCGTTTTTCTTGAATTTTAGCTCATTTTATTTCATATGTTTTTCTATCAAGCTGAGACAATTTTATCTATAGTACATACATACATATGTATATAAATATAACAATAATTTGCTAACCAAACATATGTATAAAGATGACGTTTTCGGTCCGCATAGATTATCCCCTGAGAGGCAAAACGTGAGTGCCTTATCTATTTCTTATGTTTGCAAACATTTCAGCTATTCATACCTACATATACTTATATGTATGTATGTACACATTTAAATACATAGCATTTTTGCGCAGCTTCATCAAATTCTTCCCTTTAATCAAATCAAAATTGTCTCGCAAATAAAAAAAGCAACACAAAAACAACTGCGTGTACTTGTGCTTAGTTAAGGCTGGCACTGATAATATTCATTTTCGCTCTTTGACAATATTTACTTTATAATTAACAAGTTAGAAATCTATGAATAATTTTAGAGCAAACACACATCCGTTTGTTTACCTCAGCATTGGCACATTTATAAGCACCTGCGCATATACATTCTTACAAGCACACACACACACATCTATGTTTGTTTTAAATTATTATTGAGATCTCACTCAGTGGAAAAAATTGGCTGACACTTAATCAGCAGCGCGAAATAAAATAGTTTGGTTGAAACTAAGAGCTGAGTTGTTTATAAATACCTTATCAAGCAAAAAAAAAATAACAACAACAAGTATAATTAGAAATAAAAAATACAATTTATGGTCAGTAAAACACGAGTTCACGCGATCAATGCCTGTTTTTGCAAAACGTTTCTGAAATTGGACAAACTGCTTTGATAACTGTATATGTATGGCATAATAAAACTTGTGTTTTTAAATTACGACCTCCGAAACTGATAAGACGTACTTAAGTGTGTGCGTGTGTGCGGGCTAAAAACGTGATCACTTTTATATTAAAATTAAAATGGCAAAGGAACGTAAATAATTAGGAACAAATAAGGGAACATTTTAGTTTCAAGCAATTTTTTTCGTCTAAAAGTAGTTTGTGGCTATATGAAGAAAGAACTAAGTTTGTGTGGGCACAAATGATAAAAAATTTGCAAGAAAAGTATAAAAACCATATTTTACTCCCGGAAGCTTTGAATTATTAATCGAGTTAATTAATCTTTTTAATACGAGTAGTGAATGAAAAATTAGGGTACAAAAGTAAAAGAGCGCTGAAAATATAAAGTTGAAATTATTTTTCAGTGCTGTCACGTGTTTAAGCCATTTAATCAAATTAAATTGATAAGATAAAATGATTATTAAACAAGAAAAAACGTTAACTTCGGCTGCACCGAAGCTAATATACCCTTCACAGGAGCATTTCTTTTAGTAATCTGAACAATTTTTTCGGAGATTATATTATTACCTTAAGCAGTAATCCATGTCAAATTTCCTGAAGATACCACGACAAATGCAAAAGTTCTCCATACAAGCCCATTATTCAGATCGTTCGGTTTGCATGGCAGCTATATGCTATAGTTAACCGATCTAAACCATTTCTTCGGAGATTACATTGTTGCCTTAGAAAATAATCTATACCAAATTTCGTGAATATATCTTGTCAAATGCAAAAGTTTTCCATAGACTCATCGCCAGTAATAATACGTTTCATGTCATCCTAGTAGCCGGAAAATATTTATTCACAGATGTGAACGCAATACTGTTTTCCAAAAAACAGTTATTTTAATTACGATTTTAGAACTTTTCTTAGGCCCAAATGATCTTTCAAAATGGTTTCCACAGATCCTTTGCATATTCCAACGATGCCAGTAAGATCTCTTACTGTCAATTATCGATTCTTAAGCACCAATTTCATTGACGTTTTGATCATCAGTTGTTGATGGCCGTCATGAATGTGGTTCGTCGTCAACGCGATTTCGATCTTCTTTGAATTGTATCAATCAAAGACACTTGCACTTGCTCGCGACAAGCAATTGTTATCGAAAGCCAAAAACTTCATAGAAATATGTCTATTGTGTTACTAAAATTTTGAATTAAGGAAAAAGTTGGAGATGCCACGCCCTATCGTCAATTTATTCACCGATTCCTATGCATCCCACATTACTTTATAATTAAATGCTTCTGACATTAGTATTTGTTTAGTGAATTATCACACTTTTTGTCGTTTTCAACAAGATCGTTGTTATACTATGGAGGTTGGGATTGGTTTTGAGGAAGTTGGGTAAATATACAATAGTAAAGCAGAGATGCCCCCTTATTTCTGGTTCCTTTACAAATTACAGGTGTATAGCTTGATTTTAAGCCAAATTATAACAATTTATAACTTTTCAATTAGGGCGTGGCAATGTCCAATTTCGTTTCTCTACTATACAGGGTTTGTCCGGAAAGTAATAGAACTGATTTTCTGCCGCCGCGACTGTACTTCGGAGCGTGCGCGCACCGACTGGATTCGGTAAAGCGCGTTCCTAGCTAACGAACGAGCGGCTGGTCAGTTGCCTCCGAGCACCTGGAGAATCAGGACAAACATTTTCGCGCTACATGTTCCTGTGAGTGGTGCAAGCCGAAAATGCAAACTTGCAGCCTTCGTAAGAACAGAGGTACCCGATTAAATTCTGTGTTAAACTCGGTGAATCTGCGACAGAAACGTTTTATATGATCAAGCAGGCTTATCCAGATGTTGCTTCAGCAATGAGTGTTGTATTTCGGTGGCGCCACGCCTTTCTGGAGGGCCGGGAAGAGGTCGCTAATGAAGACTGTGCTGGGAGATCTGCGACTTCGACAAACACCGACATTATGACTCGTGTGCGCAAAGTTTTGAATTCAGACCGTCGACTAAGTATGCGTTTAATTGCCCAGCTGTTAAATTTATCAAAATTTGTGGTTCATGACATTGTGACGGAGCACTTGAACAGGCGCAAAGTGTGCGCGAAGATAGTCCCAAAAGTTTTCACTGACAACCAACAATTATGACGAGTGGAAGTGTGCCAAGAAAATTTGAACATGTGTAAAAGTGACCGCCAATTTTTTAATAAAGTAATTACAGGTGACCGCAAAAGGGATTCCAGCAGCATGCATCTCGGCTCTCAAGGCTATTTCAGAGAATGCCTTCCGTGACGCCTTCTATGCTTAGGAATGGCGCTGGCAGCGCTGCATTGACGCAAAAGGAGCCTATTCTGAAAGTTTTTATACTCTCGCAACAAAGTTGCTAAAGAGAGTATTATAGTTTTGTTCACATAACGGTTGTTTGTAAGTCCTAAAACTAAAAGAGTTAGATATAGGGTTATATATACCAAAGTGATCAGGGTGACGAGTAGAGTTGAAATCCGGATGTCTGTCTGTCCGTCCGTCCGTGCAAGCTGTAACTTGAGTAAAAATTGAGATAACATGATGAAACTTGGTACACGTATTTCTTGGCTCCATAAGAAGGTTAAGTTCGAAGATGGGCAAAATCGGCCCACTGCCACGCCCACAAAATGGCGAAAACCGAAAACCTATAAAGTGTCATAACTAAGCCATAAATAAAGATATTACAGTGAAATGTGGCACGAAGGATCGCATTAGAGAGGGGCTTATTTGAACGTAATTTTTTTTGGAAAAGTGGGCGCGGCCCCGCCCCCTACTAAGTTTTTTGTACATATCTCGGAAACTACTATAGCTATGTCAACCAAACTCTATAGAGTCGTTTCCTTCAGGCATTTCCATATACTGTTCAAAAGTGGAAGAAATCGGATAATAACCACGCCCACCTCACATACAAAGGTTATGTTGAAAATCACTAAAAGTGCGTTAACCGACTAACAAAAAACGTCAGAAACACTAAATTTTACGGAAGAAATGGCAGAAGGAAGCTGCACCCAGGCTTTTTTTTAAATTGAAAATGGGCGTGGCGTCGCCCACTTATGGACCAAAAACCATATCTCAGGAACTACTCAACCGATTTCAATGAAATTTGGTATATAATATTTTCTTAACACTCTGATGACATGTACGAAATATGGGTGAAATCGGTTCACAACCACGCCTTCTTCCAATATAACGCTATTTTGAATTCCATCTGATGCCTTCTCTGTATAATATATACATTAGGAACCAATGATGATAGCGGAATAAAACTTTACACAAATACGGTATTTGAGCTGAGGTATCCCTTGTGGAAAAATTGTCGTGATCGGACTATAACTTTTCAAGGTCCCTGATATCGAACACGAAGAACTCAGCGCCTAACCTAACCTAACCTAATTTTTCACCGAAAATATCGGTAAATCTCTCAGAATTTAATTCTAATTATTTTTTCAAAGATATTAATGTGTCATAGATTCTGAGGGACTTCCAATGCAAGTTATATAATATTGATTATTTAGTAAGTTATTTTATCCAGAATAGGGTATACTAAGAAGCTTGTATCACCCCGAAAGAAACGTTGATCTATTAAATAAATATATGAAAAAAATCAACTTAGCGATCTGAAACAAGGGATGGTCAACTCTTTCGTTCAAATTTGGCTTTTATTGTTGCGAAGAAATTGTTAAAAACGGACTACTAAAGCAATAGCTGACATACATACTCGTACAAACTAACCGATCAAAATTATGGTTATTGTTCCTGTAAGAAATATTTGAGAGGGGTATTGTGCTTCGGTGCAGCCGAAGTTAACAAATTTCCTTGTTTATAAAGTCATTTTGAGTGTAATGTGAACACATCTTTACACTCAAACATGTCGATATTATGTAATGAGCACAGTCTAAAAGATGAATGAAACCAATCACACTTGAAAAGTTCAACACCAAAGTTACGCAAATCAATTTACTGAATGCACTTTTCATTATGGAGATATGCAAAGTAAGTTCAATTCAAGTGAAACCACAAACTGGTTCCGTTTTATAACCGCGAAACCGGCCCCTTACGTATATTACGAGTTTGTTTTTAACAATTGTCTTATTCAATAAATCGCCAGGTTTAAACACACAATTAAATTAATATTGTGTAACCGTAATTATATTGCATTCCACTTCGCTTAATTTATTCTTAAAGGTTATTGAGTGATTCAGCAGCCACAAAAGAGTTAAGTATCTACGAGTGTATATTCCCAGCGAGTAATAATAATACTGTTAATTAATTAAGTTTTGATATGAAAGTTATTTTAAGAGGAATTTATTAAAAGAACTCAGTTAGTTAGACATGAGTTCAAGGTGTACAAAAAAGAGGAATATCAATAATGAGTGTAGAAAAGCCAATCTGATGGTTGCTTCATTTCTCTTTAGCTATCGATTTGACAAATTAAGAAACCGATAATAACAGCATAATCGTGGGTACTCGTATATCAGTAATCGATAATAAATCTGGACGATGGAGTCATGTGTAGAAGTTCACGCAACTGAGGAAAGTTCTCTGATCGCCATTCACTTGGGGAAACGATTGTTTTACATATGGCTCAAGCAGCTCATGACTTCCGGTCTATGACCAAGTATCCCCTGGGTAGCCTAAGAACATCCGTTTGAAAGCGAGCTAAAGTGAGAAGGCGAAATATCCTCTACAAAGGATTGTGCGCTGGATTTGGAACCCGCCTCGTTAAAAATACCCTCAATGAAATATAACAACCAGCCTCGCATGAGAGTCCCCCCTTTTGATGATATCGTAAATTATAACCAAAGATAACTTTACCATAACATTGAATAGCAATTTTGTTGGCAAAAGGTCTATTTAACTAACCTCCGGTTAATTCGATCATTGTAAATGATTAGGAAAAAATTTACTTAAGTTGCATAAAATGTTTAGAAATAATTGCTGCAACATTAAAAATTTTGAGCATCTCACAATACGTACTTAGGTTGCTATATATATTTCTGGACTAGGCAACACTAAGTGTTGCCAGGTGCAATCTGACATTTCCATTGGAAAGTTTGACATTTTTTAGCATAACATCACTCAGAACGTTTTGTCATTTAACCGGGAATTGTTTTATTTACAGGGAATTAAAAAATTCATCTCGGCCAAAAAATGGAATTAACTCGTGAACATTTTCGTGCGATCATTTTTCACAATTTTCGACGTGGATTATCACGACAAGAGTGCATCGATGAACTAAAATCTTTGTATGGCTATGAAGCACCATCCTATAGCACTGTGAAAAACTGTTACAACGAATTCAATCGTGGCCGACGCTCGCTCAAAGACAGATTCCGTGAAGGTCGTCCAAAAACAGCCGTTGTGCTAGAAAACATCGATGCCGTACGTGAACTGATAATGGAAGACCGTCATGTAACATACCTTCAGATAGAGGCGTGCCTATGCATTTCTCCCACCAGCATACATTCGATATTGCATGAACACCTGTCCGTAAAAAAGGTTTGTTCTCGTTGGATCCCGCACAATTTGACAATCGCTCAAAAAAGGCTCGTGTGGATTGGTGTAAAGAAATGCTGAAAAAATACGATCGCTGTGCTTCAAAAGACGTTTATAAGATCGTCACAGGTGACGAATCATGGATCTATGCGTATGAGCCCGAAACAAAACAGCAATCGACCGTGTGGGTCTTCCAAGACGAGCCAAATCCAACGAAAAAAAAAAACATTTTCGTTGATAAATAAGCCTCTTTTCATTATTAGGCCAGAAATATATATAGCAGCCCTCGTATTTATTTCCGCTTGCATATTGGTTGACCTTCATCGATATTTTTTGAGTGAGTTTAAAGCTTTCAATTCTCGACTGGTTTTTTGGTTATATTCAGATCAACGCTTCCATTTCAACTATCATCTATCACATAATTAACACAATGATTGTATCAAGGTTAACTTACCCTTTTCCTACATAAGTAAAGACTTAATTATTTGCGATGTGTGACATTTCACTCTAACGTGTTAGCGAGTCATTATTCATTTGCTACATTTACATGGAGTATATATATATATTTATAGAGCACCCACCTTACGTCACTAAATTGTCGATAAATAGCGAAAATACTTGTAATTTATATAGATATTAATAGGTGTGCAAGCATAAAACCAACCTAATTAGACAAACCACCAACTGATCAAACAAATAAAAAAAACATTAGGGTGCAGCATTTGAACGGAAAATATTTTGCAAAAACCAAAAAATTAAGAGGTTAAGAGGCCCTAAATCAATTGACTTTGAGGAAACTTAACTTTCTTTACTACACAGTTATCCTGGAACCCCTCAGGACTTTAACGACGCACATAAACGCAAATTTTGTGAGGTTAGCATACTAAATTTGCTCTTGTTAGACCATATAATCTACTGACAATCATATATATTCCAGTTTTAATACTTTTTAGTCCAAGGAATTCGTACAGCCTTCATTTTTTGTGTTAATAGTGGATTTTTGGGGACTGTTCCATATAAACTCACATCTCTCACCATCGCCGTATGAATTCAACACTTAAATCCAATTGATGAAAGTTTTGCATATCCGCCCTTTTGGAAAGAACACTTTAATTTATCCGCTGCAGTCAGTCGTCTGTTCTCTCAGCTGACTTTTCAACACATCACTATTTTTTTTTTTTTTTAATTTTATTGGGTGATGTAAGTAGAGGTACTTTCTTGGACAGATCACGCCTCAGTTGTATGAAACTGTCTTCTAATTTTTGTACAGTGTTGCTTGGCATTTCGTCATGGAAAGACTTATGCCTGATCTACGTTTACAAATCGTTTAAGTTTATTACGAAAATTCACGTTTTGTAAGGAATGTGTTTCGCGCACTTCGCTCAACTGATGGTCCACATAATCGGCTTACTATGCGTACTATTCGCAACACCATCACCAATTTTGAGACCCAGTATTCATTATTGGATAATATTCGACCAAAAAAACCACGTCCAGCAGCTGAGAGTGTACGCAAAGAACGTGCAGAATTGATTAGGCGCCGTGCGCAGCAACTCGGACTGAAGTATGGAACGACTTGGGGTATCTTACGTCCAGTTCTTAAATTGAAAGCGTGCAAAATACAAGTTGTAGAAGAACGGAAGCCACTTGACTTTCCCAAGCGACATCGCATCGATCTATGGGCTCTTAAAAAGCCCATTTTTTTTTATTAAGTGATGAGTCTCAGATGAGGTACTTATATAAACAAGCAAAATTGCCGCATTTTGGACGAAGAGTAAACTGAAAAGGTTCAAGAGCTGTCATTTCATCCATAAAAAACAACGGTTTGGTATATTTCTATAAAAACGATGCCAGTGGGAACCGTCAATGGCAACCGTTGTTGCGCCAACCAACTGTTCGATGCCTGAAATTGAAGTTCGTGATATCAGCGATATTTGGTTTCAACAAGACGGCGCCACTTCCCACACATCGCATCTATAAATGAATTTATTGAGAGAACACTTCGGTAAGCAGATAATTTCACGTTTTGAGGCGGTCGATTGCCCGTAAGAAGGTCGTGTGGTATCACACCGTTGTATTTTTTACTATGAGAAGATGTAAAGGCCTTGGAGCAAAACATCACGCATGTCTTTCGCTAGTTACTAATCGAAATGCTCGAACATGTCATCAAAAATTGGACTCAACGGATGGACCGTCTGAGACGTAGCCGCGGACAACATTTGAAAGAGATAATGCTAAAAAAATCCTTAAGAATGTGCTTTCGAGTGATAATAAACATTGCCCATTAATTTTAAACTCTTTGTGTGTTTTCCTTAAAAAAAGTAGGGTATCTCGAAATAGATCACCCTGATTAGCTGGCATCTAATGCCAATATGCGAATTTTATTGGTCACGCGATAATTTCTTCTTATTAATTGGCATTTTCTGTCATCAAACAAACAGTCGTCGCACTCGCGACTTGGCTCTCACGTCACTGTTGACAGTCATAACTTTGAAGTTGTAGATAATTTCGTCTATCTTGGAACCAGCGTAAACACCACCAACAATGTCAGCCTGGAAATCCAAAGCAGGATAACTCTTGCCCACAGGTTCTACTTCGGACTGAGGCAATTGAGAAGCAAAGTCCTCTCTCGACGAACAAAAACCAAACTCTATAAGTCAATCATTATTCCCGTCATGCTATATGGTGCAGAGGCTTGGACGATGACAACAACTGATGAGTCGACGTTGCGAGTTTTCAAGAGAAAAGTTCTGCAAAGGACTTACGACGACATTGACATACTTAGTACAGCGAATTAAAAGACAGCGGCTACGCTGGCTAGATCATGTTGTCCGGATGGATGAAAACACTACAGCTCTGAAAGTATTCGATGCAGTACCCGCCGGGGGAAGCAAAGGAAGAGGAAGACCTCCACTCCGTTGGAAGCACTAAGTGGAGAAGGACCTGGCTTCGCTTGGAATATCCAATCCGAAAAGAAGAAACGACTGGCGCGCTGTTGTTAACTCGGCTATAAACGTGAAAGCGCTGTCTACGCCAGTAAAGAAGAAGAATAAGTGTGTTATTTTTTTAAATATAGGGTATCTCGAAATGGATTACCCTATTAAGTAGTCCTAAGGTTTAGGGGTTATAATCAAGAACTTTTGCAAATTTCCTTATCTCCAAAGAAGCTGCTCATTTGTCGGCAGCGCAGATATCGAAAAACTATACCATAGAAAATACAGTAAAAATACTGGGCCCACCCTAATGCACAGGTGCACACTTACATATAAGTGTAACGCCTTTTTTCATTACACAAAATGTTAAGTCACCCATAGTGTGATATGAATTTCAAATGTTGCTTGAACAGCGGTTGGTGTTGTGAAATGAAAACGCAAGGGTGTTTTCTAATGAAGACTTTTGTTTTTGCTCGTTATCATTAGTGACTTAGTAAATACATATTATACACATCATTTGTTGTAAGTTACGGGCTTAATACTTACAATGTTTTTGCTGTCGTTGTTTTAGAACTAAGTACAACGATTGTCACTAAATCGAGCTATTGTTGTTGTCGCCCTCGTTGTGCTATTTGCTTGTGTTATCGCTAATTTTGTGTTATCGCAATATTTCTTGATGTTTTTGTTGCGTACAAGTCGTCGGCCATATAAGCAATACATATGGATGGCTGGGTGGCTAAGTTATGGCGCAACGATTCTATTACGTTTGGTTATTTTCGTATTTATTTATTTATTTTTCGGCGGACTGAAAGTGTGGTTATACTTAGTTTCACAATTATCCAGTGTTTTGTTTCAGCAGCACAAGTGGAGGAAGCATTTTAAAAATTAGATTTGTGAGAGTCAAAAGAGCTTTGGGTTGTATATTTTATTTTGTTTAAATTTAAATAGCACCTTTTCACTAAAATTTATTATTTTAAAATTTCAAGTCTCAGTTTAGCGTAAAGAGTTGTGTGTTGAGGGTCAGCATGGCGGGTTGTAGTGTAAGACACGACTGCAGTGCATGGCATGGAAAAACACTACACTCTTCACAGTTATAAAAATAAAATAATTTTTTAAATATTCTATGCAATCAACTTCGCTTTTGTCTCATCTGCCACAATGCATTGCAGTGCTTTCATGACAAGCCATACATACACATGCATGAATACTGTGGAGACAAGGGTGTAATGTGCGCTGATTTCATTACATTCAGTTCTGTCAACAATCATTTAATACGCATTTATAATTCATAATTTTGTAGAGATAACAAACCAAATGTCTAGTTGACACGGAAGTTTGTCCACTCACGTACACCACTGCTCTTAATTGCAGCTTCACTACAAACGTTTCGCTTTTTCTAATAGAACACAGGGGTTGGCAAACGATTTGATATTACTTTACAAGAATTTTAATCACACTTTCATAAGAAATTTTCATATTTCACTTCACTTTCTATCACACTACATTGAACTCATTGAATAGCGTGAAAATTCAATTTGCTTCCTTACACCTCTATGCATCCGCACTGCATTGCATTACAAGTCCGCCGTTTCCCCCAACGAGATAATGTGCAAACATGACCTGTTCACAGCCATAAAAACACAACAACTGTTCGTAATTTTTTATCATACATATGCTCAGACCAAATGCAAGCAATGCAGACGGCAGAAAATTCTCTCTTTTCATAGAAGTACTACTTACTACATATGGACTTACATACACACATGCTTACACGTGCCTAGAAAAAAGAATAAAATTATTGAAAACACCACGACGCACTCAGCAAACTACAAACTCAAAATGTTTAGAAACAATAGTGTTATTTGCTTCCGTCGCGCTCAAAAACAAAAATCATCCACTGTAGGCGTACTCCGCTCTTGCTCTTTTGTTTTTGTGTTGCTCGTGAAAAATCATAACAAACCGAATAACGAAGAAAACAATAAAGCGTAATGTCAAATAAACAGTTGACGTTAATAGGAAAACAAACCGAAAGCAACGTATTGATGTTGGCTGCGTTTCTTTCGCTGCGCTACCGGTCTAACTGTAACCTTTAACCCTCTAATGAGATTAATTAAAAAAAAAATAAAATGGAGCAATAAATAAAATTTATTTTCAAGGAAACGGACCAAAAAGTGAATGAATAGAAGCGACAATAATAAATAAATAATATTATATTTTCTATCTTTCCTTAGTCACCGTTTGACGAATATACTGAGTTCCATTAATTCATTATGTAATGAAACTCGGAAAACTTTATGCATACAGTCTGTCAAGTAAGAGCGTGGTCGACTTTACCGATAGTTAATGAAAGATTTCGCTCTAATTCCTTCGCGAGTCGATAGAGGGAAGCTTTGTCCTTGATGCATCGTCAACAAAGGTTCAGTTGTCGTTGATCTTTTGAAAGGGAATCACGTTAAACGCCATGATTGCTAAGTACGCGTCGCGCTATGAAGCTGTGTTCCTTTGCATCCACCCGAAAGGTAAAAAATCTCGCAATCAGCGGCTACTAAATATATTGAAAAGTCGCAGGCATTTGTACAGAAGTGGATACACTGATATAAAGTGGCTAAAAATGTCGATGATTTACCAGAACGTGGTTCGATAGGAAAAGTGAACAAAAAGGATGGAAAAAAGAATAGTGAATCTGTTTTCGCGGAATCCTGCTTTACACTACTGCAAGGACAAGCAAAATGAATGGCGAAAGGTTTAGATATATCCTACGAAACTATCCGAACCCTTCTTCATACTCATGATCTGAAATGGCGCAACACAATGAAGAAGCTTCTGTTGACTGAAAAACTGGTGACAAAGCAACTCGTTTGGGCGTATGGGAATATTGGTAGATATTTGAAAAATGTCATTTTTACTGATGAATGTTCTATATGGGCACGTTCTGTCCTCATGCGAGCTTGGTCAACTTCCACCAATAGGCTTGTTCAGCGGACCGTAAAACATGGAATAAAGGTTCATCATTGGGGCCGCGTCTCAAAGCCGGGATTCGGCACTTTGTACCCCTTTACTGACAACCTAAATGCCGAGAAAATGATAAAAATCTACAAAGGGGCTTTACTGCCATCTGCCAAACGATGGTTCATCAGAAAAAATGAAGATTGGATTCTGCAGGACAATGATCCTAAACACCGCAGCAAGCTCTGTACTCAGTGGAAAACCCAATCTGGCATCGTTACATTGGATTGGCCGTCGCAGTCGCCCGATGCAAACCCTATTGAAAATGTGTGGGCATATATTAAACAGAAGCTTCGTGGAAGACGCACATACACTTTGAAGCAGTTGTCTTACGAAATTCGTCGGATTTGGAGATCCTTGCCACTAGAATACGCCGTCAAATTAGTAGAAAGCATGCCTCGGAGATGCCAGGCAATTATCGACGCCGGTGGTGACTGGACATATTATTGACCAAATTGCATCAATATACATATGTACGTTGTATATGGGAGTTGGGGCAGTATCGATCCGATTTTATCTATTGACCATTATTAAGCCACATACTAAAAATTGTTCGCTTGGTTTAGAGAATAAAGTCAGCCCGAGTTTTTAAAATCCTGATATTAGTTATATGGGTACTAGGTCAAGCTTTCGTCCAAATTTACCTATTTTAGGCACAAATATACACTGTTATGAGCTAAACACGTTATGTAATTTTTATTGAGGTATCTTAAATATTGACCGATATATGTATGCAGTATAAAGTCATCAGGATGTTCTAAAGTCATCACATTAGGTATATGGGGGCTCAGGGAGGTATTGACCCGATTCAACTCATTTTTGATACACAGAGTTACTATTGTCAGGAAAAGATTCTTTCTGAATTTCAATTGCATATCCAACAAATTGATAGATCAAAGACAAGAGTACTAGGGTACACATATTCGGTACCTAGGGACTTCAACAGTTTTGGGCAATTTTTGGTCATAAGGTATAGTATAGTTTCATTAGTGCAAAATGGCGTTTGTGGGCCTGCTCCGATTACGCCCACCTACAAACTTGTCCTTTCTTTCTTGCAAAGAAGATCGCGTACCAAATTTTATCAAAATATCTCAAGTTCTAGGTGATATATACAACTGTTAGACGAACAAAACTATCATAATCTATAGCAACATGTTGCAAGGATATAAAAATTCCTTACACGAACTTTATTCTGATGGTTCAGTTTGTATGACAGCTATGTGCTATAGTAATCCGATGTGGAAAATTTTTTCAGATGTTGTACTATTGCCTTGATTGTCCCTTATCCCTTGCCATATTTGGTGAAGATATCTAGTCAAATGAAAAAGTTTTCTATACAAGGACTTGATTCCCATCATTCTGTGTTTGGGGTAGCTATTTACTATAATGGTCCGATGTCGATGGTTTCAACACATGAGCAACTTCATGGGGAGAAAAGAACGTATGCAAAATTTCTGATCGATATCTTAAAAACTGAAGAAATAGTTCCGTAGATATAAACGGTGGAGGCGACTAAATCGACTCAGCTTGTCACGCTGATCATTTATATGTATATGTGCGACATTTTATAGTGTGTCTGACGTTTCCTTCTGGCTCTTGCAAACATCGTTGCAAACTTAGTATACCCTGTTCAGGGTATAAATATGGAAAAAATGCTGTATAAATGAGTCCAAAGAAATCCTTAAATTAAAAAATACAGTGTACTTGGGTGAAACGGTATGGCAGTATTAGCAATGAATGGTTTACATTTGGGTATGTATTGGGTCGTGGGTAAGTTATTTCGTTTTTTTAGTTCAATTTAACCGCACTTTCATTGAAATTATATATTCTTCATATCGATCCTATATTTTTTGCAGTCTTTCGGCAAAAAATTGATTTTTTATTGTTACAAGCAAAGAACCAACAACTTTTTTTTATCCACATCGGATTCACATACATACACATGTATATTCGGCTTGCTTGAACTGAATTTGTTGCCTTTTAGAAGCCAAAAATGCTTCCATCTTCGGCACCAGAAAAAACCAATTTCTACTATAACTTAAGAAAATTTTGTACAAACAAGCCTTACTATATCAGCCATTCACATATATGTATATAAAGGGTGATTTTTTAAGAGCTTGATAACTTTTTTTAAAAAAAAAACGCATAAAATTTGCAAAATCTCATCGGTTCTTTATTTGAAACGTTAGATTGGTTCATGACATTTACTTTTTGAAGATAATTTCATTTAAATGTTGACCGCGGCTGCGTCTTAGGTGGTCCATTCGGAAAGTCCAATTTTGGGCAACTTTTTCGAGCATTTCGGCCGGAATAGCCCGAATTTCTTCGGAAATGTTGTCTTCCAAAGCTGGAATAGTTGCTGGCTTATTTCTGTAGACTTTAGACTTGACGTAGCCCCACAAAAAATAGTCTAAAGGCGTTAAATCGCATGATCTTGGTGGCCAACTTACGGGTCCATTTCTTGAGATGAATTGTTGTCCGAAGTTTTCCCTCAAAATGGCCATAGAATCGCGAGCTGTGTGGCATGTAGCGTCATCTTGTTGAAACCACATGTCAACCAAGTTCAGTTCTTCCATTTTTGGCAACAAAAAGTTTGTTAGCATCGAACGATAGCGATCGCCATTCACCGTAACGTTGCGTCCAACAGCATCTTTGAAAAAATACGGTCCAATGATTCCACCAGCGTACAAACCACACCAAACAGTGCATTTTTCGGGATGCATGGGCAGTTCTTGAACGGCTTCTGGTTGCTCTTCACCCCAAATGCGGCAATTTTGCTTATTTACGTAGCTATTCAACCAGAAATGAGCCTCATCGCTGAACAAAATTTGTCGATAAAAAAGCGGATTTTCACATTTCGAACCGAACACTGATTTTGGGTAATAAAATTCAATGATTAGCAAGCGTTGCTCGTTAGTAAGTCTATTCATGATGAAATGTCAAAGCATACTGAGCATCTTTCTCTTTGACACCATGTCTGAAATCCCACGTGATCTGTCAAATACTAATGCATGAAAATCCTAACCTCAAAAAAATCACCCGTTATATAACGGTAGAGCGGTTAAGTGTGAAGTTAGCGGCGAAAAAATTCAATAAGATCAGCTGTTGTCATCAAACAAAATAACAAAGTGAACGGTATAATACATGTAGGGGTTAGGGAAAGTATTGACCCGATTTTCTACGCATATTTTATTTAAGATATCTCAAATAATGATCGATGTATAAAGTCAGTCGGAAGAAAAATTATGGCTGTCGAAAGTATTGACCAAATTTTTAACAAAAGAACATATTATTATCATGAAAAGATGGAATTCTGACGACAGAGTTTTACTGCGCTGTTCCAGAAAGAGACTTACGGAGGTTATCTTGAAAGTGCGCAACAAAATCCTATAGGTTCCTTTGGTACCTACCAAACTATGAGGAGAACCAAAACGATCTTTGAAACGAGACTATAAAAACATCCGATATTCAGATATCCATTAATTATAAACAGCAGAGACCTCTGGTGCTAAACCAATGAAGAGAAAGCCTATGAGTTTGTCGCATACTTCCTCAATAAATTTACTCCTTACAAGTTTAGTGATTCAGCCCCGCAAAATTAAGCAGATTTTTGTACGTTGCTCCTCAAATGGAAGTACAGATTGCCGAAATAGATGATGTAGGAGGAGATCCCAGCGTCGGCAAACAATAAATGACCACGCTATGACAGAATTAATTAACGTGATACCCTTTAAATCGTCGAAAACGTAATCAGCAAGATTGTCTAGATCTTTAATATGCTGCTCGGACTCTACCATTTTCTATCCAAACAGACATGTCCTGAGCAGTGTCGGGTTAAAATAATTTGCTGTCTGATTATACTGCTGCGAGTTATTTGAATATGTCCTCAGATTTTAGAATTTCCGGCTCAGCACATAAACTAGTGTTAGACTATTTAGTCGACATTCCGATCAAATGTTGACAAAGGAAGATGTAAAGGTATCAATTTGTTTATGTCATGCCTGCCAAATGTGGACTCTAGAACCGAATTGTAGGTGATTTCATCCCTCGAATACCAAGCAACTTTTTTTTAAGTCGCCGAACAAGTCAATAATAACATTGAAAGTATTCACTCTGTAATAATGCCGGGTTGGCAATCTCTACTTCAGCCAATGTCAGTTTCGGCTGACGTTTCATCATAAGTCTTGCAAATGCTGGACAGTGGGTGAGAAGTTTCATTATTGACAAGATCAAATCCGTCAAAATTTTTAATCTTGCTGCATGAATCCCTATTGGAAAATGTGCAGTAAGACAAGATGAACTACGTTACGGTAAACTAATTTAGAAGATCTCCTGTATTCTAGTCTAGGACAAAAGGATCTTGCAAATCAGCGTGTCGCGAAGTGCAATGCAAAGTGCTAGCACTCAAGATGCCAATGGAGACCCAACTTCGAACCAACTCCCATACAAATTTGAGCGGAACAAGGTTGGTCTTTCGAGCTAGTTTCTCGGCTTTGCAATTTCCAGAGATTCCGCTGTCACCAGTACCCAGACGAGTCTGAAGATGAATTAGCTTGGTCCTATTTCTAGGACTGACACTCCTTGACTACCTTTAAACGCACAGTTGGTGATGGTGAATATCGCCATGCTGTCGGAGTGAATGCTCACCTCCCTGAAATAGGCACCCCTTCGTAGGAGTACGTCTACCGCCATTTTAATTGCTGGTACTTCTTCCTGAAAACACTACAGTGGTCCGGTAGCCAAGACCTAAGATTAACGTAGATTTCCTTATAGAAAACTCCCCCGCCAATCTTCCCTCTGAACTTGGACCCATCCGTGAAAAACTCACTCTGCCTCTTCACCAGCGACTTTTCTCCTTGCACAAATCCCTCGAATATGTGATATGTGGGCAGAGAAAAAATTGCCACGAGTGGTCTCTGCGACATTTCTTTCAAGGATAAGCATTTTCCCTCAAGGATAAGTATTTCACAGCTCTTCAAAATGATATTGTATTTTGACAAATAAATTCGTTGTATGCCTTTATATAAGTGTCGCCATTTTTATTAGAGAGAAGCACGGAAAGCGAAGCATTAATTCTTTTTTTGGTGATGAAGCTCTACCAGTGTTTATCGATGGTATAGTGAATTTAGTCGAAGGTCGTCCAAAATTAGTTGTTGTTCCGGAAATTATTGATGCTGTGCAAAGACTAAAATGGCAAGATTGTCCTGTGACATATCGTTAGGTTGAGACAACTAAAAAAAAAATACGATAACGGTACTTAACACGCATTTGGACATCGTGACAAGTTATACATAATGGATTACGCGTGTTATAAGATAAGCCGAATCCAACAAAAGCTGTTGTCGTACGAAGCAGTTCCAAGCAAATGATTGCCTTTATTTTTGGAAAAACTGGACACGTCGCAACCAAACCACTAGGACAACGCAGAAAACTATATAAATTCTAGGTAGTACACAACTAAATACTTGTTTGCCAGATGACTTTCAAAACATAAGGAAAACCAACCGTCGAAAACGGATCACTCTTCACCAAGACAATGAGTGCTCTCACACATCGACTGAAGCAACTGCATTTTTGAGCACTGAAAACATCGATTTCATGTTCTTACTTCGAACCTAATAACTTCTTCTTATTTCCGTACTAAAAAAAATCGATTAAGATGTCCTTAAACGCTGTTGAAGCGTTCAGAATGCAAGCAGAGTGACAAAAGTGCTTTGAAAATTGGTTCAAACGCACGCAAAAGTATTTACATACATAGGTAAATCTTGATGGAGAATATTTAAAAAAAAAAATAAAGCTGTATTCGATGATTAATAATTGTTTGTATGCTCTCTAATCACGAAGTATAAAAGACAACCCTCGTACACTAAACCAATCTTGCTAATACATAATTTTTACGTTCTTAGCATTATGCTTAAGAGTGGTGTTATCGCACTTTTGGTAATTTTGAACAACACCGTTATGATATCCGCTGTATGATTATTAATCAATTTATCTGATTATAGTAACGATCGGTAAATAGATTTTTTGTATTTCAAACCTAAAGGTCTTAATCAAACAGTGCCGGATTAGCCACGTAGCAAGAGTAGCAAATGCTACGGACCCCGCGAATCGCGAAAAAAGCATTTTTTTATATCTTAAAACGAAGTAATTAAAATGTTCAATCTAGTTATTTCTTTTTCCAAGCGGATGCTGACCTCTTAACAGGGCAAAAGTTTTTAGTTCAGTCCAGCCTTAAGAGTAAGGGGTTTCAAAGTCTCTAGTAATGTTCTGCCATCTGGACCAGTAGAAAGATTTGTTAAGTTCTTGGACATGGAAGGTCCTACTGCTGAACAACTCGCTTAAAGTTTACTAGATTTCTTGAGTGAGAGTGGCATTATTATCAAAGATTGTCGTGGGCAAAGCTATTATAATACCAACAACTTCAGTGGGAAATACATCGGTTTACAAGCCTGAATTAAGAAAGTAAATAAGTTTGCAGAATACATTCCCTGCCTTGCACATTCATTAAATTTGGTTGCTAAATGCGCTGCAGACTGCTGTACAGAAGCATTACTTTTTTTCGATTTCATTGAAAACCTGTATGAATTTTTTTCCGCTTCTACCTATCGATGGGGTTGTCTTACGAACGCACTTAAAGATTCTACTTCAAAAATTTCGATTCATCAGCCCGAGCTGATGCTACGAAGGCACTTTTATGTGGTTTTATCACTATTAAGCAAGGACATATTGGAAGACATTTTCAACAACGTGGATCAAAAAGCGGAGTGCCGTAATAAAGCTTACGGACTACTTTCAACGATGAATAAGTTAGAAACGGGAATAATGACAATTCCGTGGAACGAGAGTCCTAGTGCTTCGCTGCAGTCGTTTGACCAAGACCTTAATAAAGGGATATGCCCTTTATGAATCATTATGTGGCTACGTCCAAGCAATGCGATCCACTTTTTCAAATATTGAGGCAAGAGTCAAAGATCTGACCTACTGTGCAGAATACCAGCAACAGACATTACGACAAATCAAGCGCAATACAAAGTACGACCGAAAAAAGACGACGAAAGTACGAGTTCAGCGGCTCTACTACACTCGACGACTTTGTTGAAAATCGTCGTGGACAACGTTTCGAATTTGAGGTGTTTATTGTCATTATTGATGACGTACTGTCTGCTTTAACTAAACATATGAAAGCATATCATAAAATTACTAGTGTTTTTGAAGTATTTCGACAGCTAAAATCTCTTACAACAGAAGAGATTTTGGAAAAATCCTCTAGTATGGTCAGTGCTTACGAAGATGATTTGGAGAACAGCCTAGGCGGCGAATTAGTGCAGTTTGCAGAGCTGCTGAAAACAGATGTGGCTACTGTTATTAATAGGAGCCTCTGGAACAGCAATATTAACGGGTGGGCCATCTAGCGTTTTAAATTTGAATAATCTATATTTCGTATTGGAAACGTCAAATACCATTCGGAAAGTGACTGATATTCAGTAAAAAGTCTAATATTTACGAAATAGGTCGCTATTCACTAGAAGAAAACAGAGAAATATTGAAAAAATTTTTCCAAAAATCGTTTGACCGAGGATGGTCAATTTTACCGAAATATCGTCTTTTCGGACGAGGCTCATTTCCACCTCGATGATTACGTTAACAAGCAGAATTGTCGTATATGGGGCACAGAAACCCCGCACGTAATCGTCGAGAAGCCAATGCACCCAGCACGAATCACTGTATGGTGCGGATTTTGGTCTAGTGGAATCATCGGCCCATTTTTCTTCGAAAATGAAGAAGGAACCGCCGTAACCATCAATGGTGAGCGATATCGCGCAATGTTAACCGAATTTTTCTTCAAGCAAATTGAAGAGGAAGACTTGGACAACATTTGGTTCCAGCAGGACGGCGCTACGTGCCATACAGCAAACGCTACCCTCAATCTTTTATGCCCTATCTTCGAAAATCGCATAATCAGCAAAAGAGGTGATGTGAATTGGCCTTCCAGAAGCTGCGATTTAACTCCGTTGGACGATTTTCTGTGGGGAGCTCTTAAAGATAAATGTTACGCCAACCATCCAGAAACAATTCAAGATCTAAAGTACAAGATTCATGCTATTGTAGCTGCCATAAGGCCTGAAACCATGGAGAAAGTACTCCAAAATTGGTTGGATCGGATAGGCTACTGTAAACTCAGCCGTGGTGGTCATTTGTCCGAAATTGTTTTCCACAAATAAATTTCATAAAACAACCTTTTAAATAAATGTTAGACCTTTGAAAAATACCAAGCCGTTTTTTTTTACTTTTTAAATTTAAAATTTTATATGGTCCACCCTGTATAAACTTTTATTAAATAATTCTTTAGAATCGTGTGTCTTACTTATTTCTCATGATCACTAACTGCAGTGGCGAACGTTCTTTTTCAACATTAAAACGTATTAAAAATGAATTAAGGAACACGATGGGCAAAGAACGTCTTAATCATCTCACTTTGTTGAATATAGAGCATGACTTGCTTAAAGAAGTCGATATTGAAAGTATTATCTCTAAATTTGCCTATAATAAATCCGCAAAAGTTTATTTGTAACAATTTTGTTTTACTTAGTACCCTAAACTTGAGAACCTATAGCAAACCAAGGGCCCCTTGACAGAATTTGCTACAGGCCCCGCGCCAGTTTAATCCGGCACTGTAGTCAAACACTCTCAAGTGATTGTTATGCTTGACTTGGAATAACACTTTGTTTATCTACTAACTCGCAGATTTAAGAGAAAGCATTTTTAAAGCATACAAACATATACAAATTTATAAATCACTTATCACATCATGTCATGGAAAATATGCAAAATTTGTTATTGTTGTTTAAGTACAAAATGCGTACTTGCGAACTGCTTAAGAAAAAACACAGAAAAAACGTACTTACTGCTTATATTCGGCATGGAGTAGTAAAAATCCGAGTGGTAGTAATGGTATACACCCAAACTGGGTGGAGTGTGCGTCGGACGCTTCATTAGAGCTTTATCCACCATGTTGAACAAGCCTCCTTTCTGCGATTTTTATTTGTAGTAGTTTATCTTTCGAGATGCCGTTAACTATATGTGGTTTTCCGAAGACAAACCTAAACGAGCGACGCGCAACCGATGTCAGCGAGATTTCCCAACCAACTAACTTAAAGGCCTAACAGGGACTCAACAGTTTTGCGATAAGGCTTTTACTACTCCTCCCTAACGTGCATACAGACAGACAAGTTTTCATTACTTTGTCGAGCAGAGAGCGCGGTGCGGATGACGATATGAAAGGCGATAGCACACGGGGACGATTAATCAGGGAAATAGCGATATCGCGCTAGGGCTGAAAGTACTGTAGACTTTGGTGTTGAGGGCTACCGACCAGCTGAGCTGATTCTGCTACGGTTGTTTTTGATATTGTTGATTCTTCGTGTGACTGACTGCCTGTGTGTGTGTGTATATATGTATGTATATACAATCATACATATACCCTAATCAAAATAACTTTATTTATAGATGTGTGCTTGTTTGTTGTTGTGCTTGTAGAGAAACTCAAGCGTGCAATAACAAATATAAACAAGACAATCAAGTGTAAAGAAATGAATTTAATGTTGATAATAGCATCAGGGAATGGTTAGACGTTATTAGCTTTTAGACTTAAGAACATGGCGGCGCATCAGCCACTTGACTCTGTATAAATCATCTTATGCATGTATGTATGTATGTGTGTGTGTTTATATCAACCGCAATTTGCAAAATTGACTAGCTGACACTTTTGACACTATGTGGTATTAACAAACAATTATAAAGATATATTCTGTAAGCAAATCTCGACATGCGTAGGTCTATATGTGTGTTGTGCTTTAGCCAATTTATAATACACATATGTATGTATGTTTATACACAAACAAAATTATAGACGTAAGCAGCAAATTTAGAGGGCGCTCTTGCTCAAGGAGTGGTCGTCCTCGCGTGGTTCGAATAAATTCAGCTACAAAAATTGTACGCGAACGCGTTTGCAGAAATCTCACGCATGAGAGCCTATCGTGGGTTACTTTTGTAAAATAACCTGTAAATGCGTTACACCTCTTAACTTCTATGTAAAACCGTTAAAACTGGGCCAAAAGTGTATATCAGGCTGTTTTAGAAAACGTGGTAAATCAGTTAAGCAATTCTTCCTTTGATAAAGGGCATCCTTTGATAGGGAGATTGCGCTCCAACAAACAAAGCAAAAACCATCCAGCAGTGAATTGAAAGCAATATTCTAGATTTCATAGCTGCAGATGATTGACTTTCTGGAAGTCCAGATTTCTATTCACCGGACTACGGTTTGTGATCAGAGTTGGAGTACTTGATCTGTCGAATACCTTACAGAAAGTTGGAAAGCCTCAAACAATATATGGTTCGAGCAGCATCTTTTTTCTATAACCTTTTTCGAAATAATTGGAATCATCTAGCAAATTTCACACACGCGTGTTTTAGTTTATAATCACTACTGATTAAAAATACTTATATAACACACATATTTACATAGAGTGTGTATATAAATATCGTAAGTAATGGTAATAAAACTGTTATTGTGATTGCTGTTGTAAAGAACTATGGCGTTGTATACTTAAGTACTTTGTTTCATTAGCTCAATGCGCTCTATGGCTTATCGCAAATCTTTCGTTTTGATAACTGCTACTGACAATCAAATACTTTTAGCAGATTGTGATAAATCTAAGAGTGCGGAACTGTGTAAAACATATCATCGCAGATAAGTTAGCAGTTTCCTGCAATCTGTGGCTGAAAAATCAGTTGACCACCAGATCTAAAGACAAAAGCGCAGCAGTTGAAGTACGATACCTTGAGTAAAGATAACTTGTTCCTTCACAGCCTAAAGAGGTTGACGAAATCAGACTGTAGACCTACAAAAACTATAAAAAGGTTTAACTAAATATAGATTATGATACTGTAATTCGGTGCAAGCAATCGCAGTAAAGTCATTTACTATTTAAAAATGCAAAACAAAAATGGGCATGGCCCGACCCCGTAGTAAGGTTTAATGTACATATCTGAGAAACCAATAAAGCTATATTAACCAAACTTACCGTGGACGAATCCTACCAGCACTTCCCCAAATTGTATGGAAATGGCTGAAATCAGCAGATAACGCCGCCCACTAGTTATATTGAAACCACGGAAATTGATTTAACTAATTATAGAAAAATGTCAAAAATGATATTTACAACAAAGATGGTATGAAAGAACTTCATAGATAACTGTATAAATATTGGAATATTGGCGTGGTATCGCCCACTTTTTTTTGGAATTATATACCTCAGTAACTACTTGACCCATTTGCAAAAATTTTATGCATAATATTATAGTTCGCCAGAAATCATGTGTAATGACTTTTTTCTTCGAACATTTTACCAAGTTATTATAATAAATTCTTCTTCCAAAATTAAATAAAGTATTTAAACTACCATTCACAGTAGATGATGATATCTATCGTCAGTAGTTGATATATGTGGTTTATTACCCTCCTCCAGTCAAAACAAATATTTGTAAATAATTGATAATGAAATCGATTAACCATCTCGGTCAAAATACTTGAAGTGGAATTTTAAGATAATCACGCAACAAAAAGCGTCTGTTTTTATGGAATCGTAAACAATATTGTAATATTTGACCTAATGTTATCGATAAGAGTTGGGCATACAATTTTTAAATATTCGTACAATTCTTCTTCATTTTTACGGGCGTAGAAATCGCTTACGCGGTTATAGCCGAGTTAACAACAGGGCGCCAGTTGTTTCTTCTTTTCGCTACGTGCCGCCATTTGGACATTCCCAGCGAAGCCAGGTTCTTCTCCACCTGGTCCTTCCAACGGAGTGCACGTCTTCCTCTTCCTCTGCTTCCGCCGGCGGGTATTGCGTCGAATACTTTCAGAGCTGGTGTGTTTTCATACATACTGACCACATGACGTAGCCGCTGTCTCTTAATTTGCTGAACTATGTAAATGTCGTCGTATATCTCATACAGCTCACCGTTCCATCGGATGCGATATTCGTTGCGGCCAACGCGTAAAGGACCATAAATCTTTCGCAGAACTTTTCTCTCGAAAACTCGAAACTTCGACTCATCAGATGTTGTCCCCCTCAATGCCTCTGTACCATGTAGCAGGACGGTAATAATGAGTGACTTAAGGACAATGATATCAATATCATCAGCATACGCCAGCAGCTGTACACTCTTATAGAAGATTGTACCTTCTCGATTCAGTTCTGCAGATCGCATTATTTTCTCCAGAAGTACGTTGAAGAGGTCACACGAAAGAAAGTCGCCTTGTCTGAAACCTTTTTTGGTATCGAACGGCTCGGAGAGGTCCTTACCTGACGGAGTTGCACAATGTCAGTTTACTCAGCCGTATTAGTTTTGCGGGATACCAAATTCAGACATCACATCGGCATAAAAGCAGCTTTGAAATCGACGAAGTGGTGGTGAGTGTCGATTCTCTTTTCACGGATCTTTTTCAAGATTTGAATGGTGAACATCTGGTCGGTTGTTGATTTGCCAGGTCTAAAGCTACACTGATAAGGTCCAATCAGTTTGTTGACGGGCTTTAATCTTTAACACAATACGCTCAATAGAACCTTATATGCAATGTTGAGTAGACTTATCCCACGGTAGTTGGCACAAATTGTCTTCCTTTTCGTGGATGGGACAGAGCACATTTAAATTCCAATCGTTGGGCATGCTTTCGTCCGACCATATTTTACAAAGAATCTGATACATGCTCCTTATCAGTTCATCGTAGCCGTGTTTGAATAGCACGGCCGGCAATCCATCGGCCTCCGCCGCTTTGTTGTTCTTCAGACAGGTAACTGCTATTCGAACTTCTTCATGGTCGGGGAATGGGTTCACCGTCTTCTCGCGTTATACTTTCACTGCCATTCAGCAGGCTATAGAAGTGTTCCCTCCATAATTTTACTATGCTCTGGGCATTAGTCACTAGATGAACTCGGGGGGTTCTACAAGAGTATGCTTCGGTCTTGAAACCTTCTGTAAGTCGCCGCATTTTTTCGTAGAATTTTCGAGCATTACCCCAGTCGGCTAGCTTATCAAGCTCTTCATACTCACGCATTTCGGCCTCTTTCTTTTTCTGTCTGCAGATGCGTCTCGCTTCCCTCTTCAACTCTCGGTATCTATCCCATCCCCCACGTGTTGTGGTTAACCTCAGAGCGTACGCACGTCTAGAACACTGGAAACGTGTCTTCCGTCTATCGCAAAATGATTGATCTGGTTGGTGGCTTTTCGATCCGGAGACAGCCATGTAGATTGATGTATTTTCTTATGCTGGAAGATAACCATATTTCGGGCACCGGCGAAGTTGCTTCCTCGTGGAGGTTTAATTTACCGACTGTTTTGCCAAAGATACCTTCCTAGCCCACCCTGGCGTTAAAGTCTCCAAGCACGATTTTGACATCATGACGGGGGCAGCTCTTATAGGTGTTGCTTTTTAAATTAATATATTATTATATATTTTATTTAAAATTGCCGAGCATCAATAGCAAACAATCAAAAATAAATTTTCGATTTTTACAATGATTGATTTTGGTGAGCAAAGGATTTACTTCAAATTTTGATTGCTGTAAAAGTATTTTTGTGTGGACACGTGGAAAATGTTGTGGAAAGTCTGAAAGTTTTATGCTCAATTATGACACAAAAAACAACGTTTATAAGTTGTACAACGAGTTCAATTTGGGCGGAGAACGCGTTAGAGACGAACTGCACTCTGTACGATCATCCACCTTTACCGACGACAGTGTCATCCAAAAATCAAGGATTTGGTGCTTGAAAGTCACCGATTGACAATTAGAGACCTCACTAATAATGTTAGAATATAATTTAGCTCAGCCGAAACATTTTTGAAGAATCTTTTGTGTCTCAAACACGTCAACTCGCGATTGGTCCTGGCATACTACATTCGTTCTCCGCGCCTTTTTTAGCAATAACTCGACTCATATCGTTCCTCAACCACCGTATTCGCCTGATTCGGATCCTCGTGACCTCTGGCTACACAGCAAAATCAAAAGGCCAATGCGAAGACTTTAAAGAGTGAAGTTAAAGACCGAATCGAAGAAGTCCGGAAGACTATACATAGGAAAAATACTATTCCGACTGTTTTGACAGCGCTGACACAAGTGTGTTTTATCGGACGGGGATTACTTTAAAGAAGATAATATTAATTTGAGGAATATATAAATAACTAGCTGACCCCGCAGCCGTTGTCCTGCGCGAAATTATGTGTTTTGAAATGAAAAGACAAATATTCATATTTTATTGATAATCATTTATTTGCTATTTGTCTATATTTTTCTTCAATGTAACGCAGCTTGATAAACAAAATTTTTTGGTTTCTGTTCCGGTGCGTAAATGTACAGAGAAGATGGTTTTCCAACTCTTGAGCACGCCACGTATATCTGGCCGTGTGAAAAACATAGCATTTCCAAATGTATGCCACCCACTATGCGACTATTCTGTTGATCGTCATTTTAAATTCAATTTTCACTGGAAACGGAATACTTTTGAACCGAATTGGCAAATCGTTAGAACTCAAAAGAAATCCGTAGAATCAAGCATTCTGTCCCTTATATTTGATAGGTGCATCACAATCAGATTGCGATGATGCGGTGGCATACCAAGCCTCTCCAAAGAATTTACAAATTCCACTGGTAATTCACGGTGTCGTCTTCATTGTCAGACGATCGATCGATTTGTATGATTGCAAGTCTCCTGGAATTTGACTTTGAATTTTCCAGTTTAAGTCAACAACATAGGTATTTGTGGCAGGTGAATTGATAAACGGCATATGGGATTGATATCAGACCATGGGAAGTATCAATCAGTATTGACCCATTTCCAATTCTTAGCGTATGCAATGTAAAATGTCTTCGGCAATGTAATTTTTGGTCGTATCCCATAACGCGGATTTGAAGGCTGATCATCGCGAAATGTGTGTGAACTTCAGTGGCATTCGTTTTTCGGGTGGATTGTGTAAGTTCATTCTAATGCATTAGTTGAAGAAAAAACTCGCTAATGTTAATTTTGTTGCTGGTGGTGTTTCTGTTGACTGTACTGTATTCTCTGGGTTGAAATAGACTCTTTGGTCATTCCCCAAATTAACTTCGAGACGCACAACAGTCGGAAAACGTTCATGAATTTCAAAAGAAATATCCTACAAAGCACTTTATTTCAGTTCACGTATCGACCGTGTCGTTTAAAACCAATAACCGCCATGTTGCTTCCTATGGTGACGTATTTACAAACGCATTTTATCGGTTACACCAAACTACAATACGCAACATTCACATGACTTTTGAATGTGAATTAGACAATAGTGGCGAATATGGTACGACCCATGTGTTGTCAACTTTGATGTGTTGTTAACTACGATATTTACGCCGTTAGAGTGGATATCCATCATTTCCAGCTTGTGTTTCAGAAAAGCACATGGATAATGTTTCGCGCATTTATTGTCAGGCATACAAACCGAAGTGTGATTGTGGTGTCCGCAAGGTCCATGAACCATGTTGGTTTTCGTCACTTCATATAATACTGGATCTTTCTCTGCATCATTAATTTCCGCAGAAATGAGTTCATCAATTTGATCTGGTGTGACAACCATCCACCATCCAAAGAAGAATATGTACGTGCGACAAACCTCTCTTTTGCTACTCAACAGAGTACATTTAGCATCTAACAGTACCACATATACCTACCCTACTCCAAGATAAACTCCATGAAACATCGTAACTGTTGTTTGAAAAGTCGTGCTGTGACATCGTGACGATTGCTTGCTTATTGACCGCGATCCATAATTCCGCACGTATGTCACCGCATCCTGGGAGTACTTCTTGCCTTGCCTTGCCTTTGGCTGCCATACTTTGATGGACCGATATTAGGGCGACCTCTTCGTGGCTTCGTAACAAATTTCAATCTACAATTGACCTCTTTGTGTGAAACGCACGTAAAGTTTTCACTGAATAATTTTTCTTTTCAATAGCCGGAATAAAAAAGCAAGCGACCGAAATTGAACTATTCAAATAATTTACAAATCAAAATATTGAAAAACAAAACATACAAAAATGTTTATGGAAAAAAGATACTTTTTGGAATTATCCTAAAAAAAAAAGTATTCTCGTTGTTTGGCCGGGGACCTATCCGAATCGGTGGTAATCACCGAAATCGGTCCAGGCGTTCTCTAGTTATAAGCTTAGTAACTAACATCATTATATATAAAGATTTACAGTTAATAAAAAAGCTCTCTTTTTATCCACAGTAGTACATCAGTATTTGGCAGAACTCCGTGTCAAATTGACTAGCACAAGTCATAAAACAATTACAATGTACTAGA
Source organism: Bactrocera dorsalis (assembly GCF_023373825.1). Classification (NCBI taxonomy): domain Eukaryota; kingdom Metazoa; phylum Arthropoda; class Insecta; order Diptera; family Tephritidae; genus Bactrocera; species Bactrocera dorsalis. The sequence continues at coordinate 20,976,130 of NC_064303.1, read as the reverse complement.
TTATGAACTTATCGCTTTATTTTACTTGACAAACATTCAAGTTTTCGATCAAACAAAGCACACGTGAGTTGTTGTTAATAAACTTGTTGATCTAACATGAGACTTTGGTTTGTATGTATTTATTTTTTTATCTGTATACAGGTGTAGGGAAAATGCCTAATAAATTGAAAAACATGTAAGGAAGGGATAAGATCGGCTACAACCGAACATTTTATATCAAAAAATTGCAAGGGAATAGCTTAAGGTGTAAAACATCAACAAGAGGATGGGAATCCAAGCAATTTTATATTAGGTTGTCAAATATCTCCCTTCAAGCGGTCCAGTTGTTCGCAGTAGATGGTAGAATTAAACGACTGGCCAGGGATGATTCCCTTCCAATCCCACCAAACACAAAGCAAAACTTTCCTGGCCGTCAATCCCGGCTAGGCCACTGTTTATGACGATTCACGATTCGACAACAACCGTTTTCGCTTGATATTGTCGTATGTGATCAATTTTTCGTCGCCAGCACCATCTGCTTCAAAAATGGGTTGAGTTTGTTCCGTTTCAGCAGCAGCATATAGCAGACGTTGATTCGGTCCAGAAGTCTTTTTTGCGTCAAATCATGTGGCAGCCAAATATCAATTTTTTTTGTGTATTCAGCCTTCTTCAGATGGTTTAAAATGGTTTGATGACTAACTCCCAGCTTTTGGATTAAGTCACGAGATGCCACATGCCGGTCTAACTCGATGTTTTATATGATTTGATCGGTATTCGTCGTCACAGGTCTTCCGCCGGGTAGCTTATCCATGCTGTCCTTTTCACCCGCTCTGAATAGCCGAAACCATTCCCCCGCAGTTCGAAATGATAGAGTACCATCCCGAAAACACCATTAATCTTACGGAATTTCTCTAGCGGATTTGCCTTTAACTGAGGAAAACTTTAAAATAACGCGAATTTCGGCGTTTAAGATATCCTTGTTTACACGTCTATAACTGTTGAATGCAATATCCAAACTAAAGCGTCGTTTGTAGGTTATGTCAAGTCATTTAGTGCTTAGTAATGGCACTTTATAGGTGATACGTACAACCGTTAAGTGGACAAAACTATTATACTCTGTAGCAACATGTTGAAAGAGTATAATAAAGCAGACCTGAGCACGTGACAATGGGCTGCGGAGGCAACGCTCGCTAAATTGCCTAGAGATATGGCATTATCAACTTATCGATAATAATAAATTTGTCATACAATAAATTAGATTCATGCACGGAAAAATATAGTATTTTTAGCAGATGCTTGGGTTGAACTGTAGTAAAGTACATTAAATATCTTCCACTAAATTTGTAGATGTTGCCTTAACTTTTCTGGTGAACATTTTAGTTTTACGAACTAAATTGAAATAGGAAGCAGACTTATTTGTTTGAAATGCTTAAATCATTCAATAAAGATATAATATTAAATATGACTAATATCTAAATTATCAGGATGATGAAGCGCATGGAAATTCCTATGTCTGTCTGAAATATGAAATGTTGGGTTACACCCGAACTTAGCCCTTCCTTACTTGTTTTACATAAATACTTACATATGCCACAACATTTATGCAAAAATATTTATAAACAGTTTAGCTTAACTGTTGCTAACTGTTATGCAGTATAATCACTGAAAGGCATTGCAAATCACGTGCTCATCATTATCATGCATGATAAAAAATCGATTAGTTGTTAATGGTATACTTTCACCATAAATATTGACATAGTATTCATTGATATAGATATATGCATGATTGATATTACATGGAATTCATTGAGTGAAGGGGGATATTCACATTGAGAGCCTATATAAAATACAAAACTATTTTGGGGATTGAGGAAGGTTGTACCTAATAAATTACATATTTCGAGATCCGCCAGACTGATTTCAATCAAATTTGGTACATACTAACATTCTTATGTTATATTGTGAAATCGGAATACAGCCACGCCTATTTCGCAAATAACACAATTTTAAATGACATTTGAAACTTTCTCTTTCCAGTATACAAATGAAGAATCAAGTAATATACCTTAAAATATGCCACCTTAAGACTAAAAATTGCCTTTACTGACAATAGTAACCTTGTGTATCAACAATGGTTTGAATCGCGTCAATACTTTCCTGAGCCCTCATATATGTATCTAATACAAAGATTTTCGAACTTCCGGGCGACTTTACACTGCTTATATCGGCCAATATTTGAGTTATCTTTATGAACATTACAGAGCGTGTTTTGCTCATAACAGTATATGTTTATGCTTAAAATAGATAAAAGTAGGCGAGAACTTGACCTAGGCCCCATATAACTAATATACGAATTTTCTAACAACCGACGGATTGATTGGTGATTGAGAATGAAACCCAGGGAACATTTTTTTTAGTAAGTGGCATGATAATAGTTAATAGCAAAAATCGGGTCGATACTCCCCCAACTCCCATGTACTACATACCAATGATTTTCGTTTTTCTAATCAACCGTATGCCGAATATGTCGGTCAGTCCATGAGTTATATAGATCCATACACATGTACAGGGTAGGCCATTTAAAGTTGACCCATCTGGCAACGCTGTAACTTTTAACAGCGCTGACAAATCGGCTAATGTCATACCGCGTTAGAAGCGTCATTCGAAGACAATTTATACCATGGAACAGTACACTCCAAAAGAACGCGCTGAAATTGTTCAGCTTTATATTCAAAATAACTTTTCAATTGTGTTAACTCAACGTGCGTTTCGCAAAAAAAATAAAGTGAAAAGTGCTCCAGTTAAGAACACAATTAAGTCTTTATAATCCTCAATTAATTGAAGAACAGCCTCTTTACGACCAAAAAGTAACAGTTTGGTGCGGTGTTTGCGCGAATATGATCATCGGACCGTATTTTTTCGAAGACGATGATGGAGCCACGACAACAGTCAATGGTGAGCGTTATCGAGCCATGATAACGGATTTTGTGATACCCATTATTCGCGAAAATGACATGGATAACTTCTGGTTTCAACAGGACGGGGCTACATGCCATACAGCTCGACCAACAATCAATTTATTGCGACCATTTTTCCCCGGGCGATTGATATCGAAAAATGGTGATGTTGACTGGCCACCGAGATCACCAGATTTGACGCCACCAGACTTTTATTTGTGGGGTTATTTGAAATCCAAGGTATACGCTAATAAGCCAAAGACCTTAGCTCAACTGAAAGCCAACATTCGACGTGAAACAGCCGCCATATCATCCGAAACATTGGCCAAAGTCATGGAAAATGTCGAAAAAAGAGTGCATTTAGCTGTCAAAGCTAAAGGTGCCCATTTACGCGATCTAATTTTTAAATATTAGCTGAAACAAATCCCCTTGGACCAAAACAAATTATTTTTGAAATGAACAAAAAACATTGTTTTCTTTTGTTCTTTTTTTTTTAGAAACAAATGGGTCAACTTTAAATGGCCTACCCTGTATAACTATATATTACCAATGCTCTGGTTGAAGTTTTCCCTGGCTTTAATTCATACATGTTGGAAGAGTATAAAATATTCGGTTGCCCCGAACTTAGCCCTTCCTTATTTGTTAAAGTTGACTTTTTCTTAAAATTTTCATAGTTTTTAACCTGCAAAAAGTTGAGTTTTTAACATATCCGTTTGTTCATTTTATGGTAATTTATATATAGAGCATGCAGAAAAATTTGACATGGTTCAGATATGTATGTAGGCAGTGAAAGCCTAAGGATATAACTTCCGGAGTAAAAAATAATCACGATGGACGCAACAGAGAAAGGAAATGCGTTAAGGTGAAGAACACGATTTCTGCTTTGCTACGAATCTAAAATAAGAAAATTACAGTATGCGATTTTTATAGACCGTCGTTATAAAGAAAAACAGAGTTACTGGAAAATTTAAGGAATGAAATGAAAGATACCATCTGAGGAATATTAGGCCCAGTTTCAGCAAGATAGACACCGTACCGCACGTCAATAAAACTATGCAAAATTGCATGAGTTGAGTTTCGATTTGCCTTGGCTTCCACCATACTCTCTGAATGTAATGACCAGCGACTTTTTCCTAGCTGTGCAAAGAATTTTGAGAATAACAATGTAATTGCCGACATCGAGGTTTATTTGGAACCAAAATATTAATCTTACTACAAAATGATATCGCCTGTTGTCATTGTCAACTTTAGTGTTGAGTTGGTTAGTCGAAGAGACCGAAGCCCATGTCGTGGTCTTCCTCGGACTCCGACCCCTCCTTTTTGGCTTCTTTCTTCTTTTCGACAGCAGCGCCAGCACCAATGTCAACTTTTTCGAATAATAATGTCGAATCTTATCAAAAGTGTTTTTTTTAAGGGGTTATATACAGTTCGATTTAAAAAATTAATCTTTTTATTTAATTTTCTTAAAGTGCATAAATTTAGGAATACACACAATTAATTTGAAGTGAATATTTTCGAATTTACACACAAATGCTTTTCAGAATGCTTGGAAGTACGAGGGCAAACTTTAAATGCGTTCTTCTCAAAATGTTGTTTTCAAAGTCGGTGACCAACATTCCTCGAAAACGTCTAAGCTAATTAGTCGCAAATTTTAACAGGATATTGTTAAATATATTTTTTAGAAATTAATCGAAGATTTTTTCTTACCGTTAAATATTTTTTTATAAACAATTTAAGGCCGAGACATTGGTCGAAAATTGATTTTTTTGAGAAACCGCCTTTTTGTCAAAAAATTTTATTTTGCTTAACCCTTCGATTAATTAATAGATTTAGCATTACTTTAACGAAATCTGTTTGGTTTTTTCAGAGCAACAAACGCAGAGATATAGTGGTCAGTACAAAACGTCCTTTTATAGAGGAGTTGTTGGAGGTCAGCTGTAGTCTTTTTTAGATGAGTTGCTGGAAATCAGCTGTAATCTCTTTGTAGAGGAGTTGCTAGAGATCAGCTGTAGTTTCTTTCCAAATAAATATTTTTAGTAAAACTAAGTATAATACAGTTAAAAGATATTATTCATTTAATACGCTTATTTCGGCTTTCTAACCTCTTAATAATATGGACTTGATTGCAATTCTAAGCTCAAATCTATGCCACGAAATTAAAAATATTGCCATTTTATTTAGTTTTATTGAAATTTAACGTTGTTACAATTCAAATTGTATGCATTATAAACGACTCTATAACTAAGTACTTAAATCTAAATAAATAGTTTGAGTCTACTTTAATTCTAAAACTACGCAGCACTGCTCAGTAAAGTATTTTTGCAATTGAATAACTTTTTTCCACAAATAACAAAAACAATTTCAGGTTTTCAACATTTTTATAAAAGATTCGCAATTATACTTATATTTATGCTTATTTATATTTTTATATGTCTATAATTATTAGATATAAAATTAACAATATATGTTTTTCTTATTATTTTAGAAGTTATTCAAATATATCCTATATTTACTACTTTTATTGTATATTTCTAGTTGTAAATAGCGTCACTTAAAAGTATTTTTCATATTTTTTTTCTTTTAAATATGATATTTAAAGCATTTAACCATTGCTCTTATTTTATACCAATTTATAACTGAATTTTGAAGGTATACACATATACAAGTATATGTATGTAAGTATGTATATTCGCTTTTTCGTGTTTCATCACTAACTCATTTTTTATCGTTGTATATAAAAAATGTTCTACAATTTTATTTTGCAAGATATATGACTATTAGTTTAGAACTAAATTAATCGCTTAATTATTTCGTCAAATAATTTAGTTGAATGCTTTTCAAAGTTTTGTATAACGACTTGATAAATTTTGGATACATCGTGGCCACGCAAACCTTACCACTATACTTTAAAAAAATTTTTTTTGGACTTTTTCGTTCGTTCGGGATTTTTTTTCAATTGTGTATTTTTTACGTTTTTTGTAAGCATAAGTAAACTAAATTATATTGTCTAATTATAATTATAGTTAATTATATTATATTTAATAATTTATTACGTTTAATGAGTAAAACACAGATTAGCTTTTCTCTGCTTATACAAAAGCGGCCGATTTTATTGTTTTTAAAATGACACGCAGACTAAACTTTGTGTTTCAATTATAGTGTAAATGAAATTAAATAAAAAAAAAGTAAAAAATATCATTTTTTCATCGCCTGTCAGTCTCTTACATTTCGCGCTCATTTCGCGCTCATTTTGCAAAGCTCGCTAACTTTCAATTGATTTATCTATAGCTGAATGTGTTTTGTTTTAAATTTTTAATATTTTTGTTTAATAACATGTCATTAACTTTTTTCTAAACAAAAAATTTCTATACCGCAAAAAGTACCACTATAAAGTATAGTCAAATATGCACAATACTTGAAAATTTTGAGTGGTAAGGTTTGTGTGGCCACAAGTGCATGTAATTCTTAACACTGTGTTCATACAGGCAAACTCTTGTCACACTAAGCATCTCTCTTTTGAAAGTTTTTGACTATCCAGCTCTTCATAAATTATTGCACATTTCACTTATAAAAATATTTTGATTTTTAGGGTTTTAACTGATATCTTTTGTTTTTCTAAATTTCATATTTTAATCTACGAATTTTTATGCATTCACGAAATCAGCAAAGTTTCAAATGTTGGAAAAAGGTTTAAAAATGAAAAGGAATGTCAAATTTTGTGGCAACGAAAAATAATCATTTTTTTCTATCTCCTTCTGACTTGCTCCTCTACAAACTTATAATTTTCGCACCAAAAATTGCCGTGTCTGAACACAGTCTGAGTACATCGAAATTATTTGTGAATATTTTTACTACGTGTCAAAGCAATTGAGCCACATATTTTCGAAGCACTTTGTTAAATATTTAGAAGTCATGTTTTAGTTTAACTGCAAGATGTAATTCTCTACATAAATTAAAAAAAAAATTTGGCTAGATAATTGAGCATTTAAAAAATACTGCAGCAAAGATACAAATATTTGATAGCAGCTATATTCTGCCTTTCCAAGCGCCATATTAACCAACTGACCGCAGTTGAGTTTGGAATTTTTCTTGCTATCAGAAAATGTATACCGACTTATTATATTAGCTAATAATGAACAAAAGTAAAAAAATCCATTGAATCACGTTCAAACATTAAAAATATATTTGCATACTTCAATCAGCAAATAGTTTCGTTAGTTTTCTTCAATATTTGCATTAATCAAAAATACAGAAGTATTAAAGACATACGTACATACATATGTATGTAAGTGATTCAAAATATGAATGAACAGTGAGAATGCAACGCCTCACAATCGCAATCAGACTATAAAAAATAATAATAATTTTTGAGAAATCAACCTAATAAAAGGAAAATTTTGTTGATGAATCGGCAGCTTCGCTTTTGGTGTTTGTCATTGCGTTCACCCGAGCAAGCTCAAGTCGAACAGGTCTCTCCACTCCCTTTGGCATCATTTTATCAAATTATATTTCTTTATTTGTCATTTCTGCCGTATTATGCATTTTTTAACACGTAAGGATGACAACTCTTAAATTTCCTAACATATAGTATATATTGATTCATGGAATAAATTTCAAAATTATACCAAAAGATGTAAAGCAAAAAATGTTATTGTGTAAACAGGTAATAAGAGAGAGATTAAAGAGCGGATATACATATGTGTATAAGAGTACAGACGTGGCTGTTTTGTTTCAAACGATCAATATGAATTTTGAATAGATTGCATACTTTTGGGCATCCAAAGAAAAATAATGTTCTGTCACCTTTGAATTATTATAAAAATTAAATAAAAATTAATTAAAATAAAAAAAAAACACACATTTTCTTTCGATATGATATTGATATGCCCTTTTAACTTTATAAGAAAATATTCCTGTGTTATTTATGTACGAAGTCGAAAGTCTGTATATGTTAAATACTTTTAGTATTAACAATATGACCACTGTTAATATTAATATTAAGATTAAAAATTTTTTTTTTCTTCATTTCGAGCGATATTCTCACAGCATTTAAGAAGAAAACACTTTTTAGGCCAGCCTATTTTGTATATATTATTTTACACAGTTCAAAAGCAAATCAAACTAAGACTACTAACTAATAACAAAAAAGCATCCGGAAACTAACATTTTTCTAAATTTGTAGGACTGTGCTTAATTACTGAGGCGATCTTTCAACCCGTTTGTTTGCAGCAGCTGCTTCAATCGGTACACCTCAGTAGAATATTGTGACTTTTACAATGGATATAAATATCGAAAAAAGAACTTGTCTCAAATTTTGTATTTCTAACAAAAATTCGTGCGTGGAGTAGTTCCAAATGTTAGAAAAAGGTGATTCAGTTTCATCAGAAACACAAGCCAACGAGTGGTCCAAACTTTCAAAAACGATTGAGAGATTTTCAAAACATGCCTCGTTCTAGACGACCTTCGACCTCTTCAACCGATGAAAATATGAGAAAGTCGTCGGATGAAAAGAGAGCTCGACATTTCTCACGAGTCCTTTCGAATGATTTTTGTGGATATTTTGGGTATGAAACGCGTTTTTGCTCGACTCGTCCCGATAAAGGTGAATTTTTTCCAAAAAGAGTACCGTAAACTGGTCACCTTGGACATGCTTGAGCGTGCGAGCTTATGAGTTTGATATGCAAACAAGTCAACAATCATCGGAATCAAACCCGTTTTCAGTCAATAAAGAAGAGATAAAACAAAATGATCCAATTTCAATATTGAGAGCTGAAACATTCCCATGTGCCCCGAACACAAAGTTCGTAATATTTTTGTGGATCCGTTAGTTTTTCTAGATGTAATCGAAATTTAGTCGATTGCATCGAGTGTGTTTATCATAAAAAAAATATTCAACCAATGTCGTACCCTCATTCAAGAAAATTTTTGTAAATATCGAAACATCTTTTCACAGTACTATTTTAACAACGTCATACAATCGCACCAAGGCTTTTGGGAGGCCCAATGTGAATTTAAGTAAGAATCGGAAAAGATATAAGTATGGCGCAACTGGCCAGCTTAACTAGTCGTCTAACTATCTCATTTCCTTACAAACAACTAGAAAGTGCTGCATGATGATGTTTTACGAGATATTAACTGTCAAATTTTGAAAATTTAAGGCTTGAGAGGAAACCAAAACTTAATTCTAAAAACACTAGAAAGCTTGGAATAAAATTGAAATTCATGATATTTTGAGTATTAAAGAGGAATTAAAAGGGATGTTTTCCTTTCAACGCTTGAAAGCCGTTCCATTGCTTCTCTTATTGAAAGTGTCCACATAACCTTAAATTATCATAGAAGGAATTTCAAACAAAAATGTAACAAGTCTAACCAATTTTGCTAAAAAAACAAAAACCGAAAACTTTAGGGGCAACCCATTGAGGGTAATAATAGGAAAAAAACAATATAGAAAAACTGTAAATTTTTACAGTTATTGTATACCAAATATGTTCTTACTTTCGCCTTTGACCTTACACATCAAGTTTCTATCTAGGAAAATATTAGATGAATTCTCTCTTTTAAGGATACTGTACCCAACTACAGGAAGAAGAAGTTAGACCTACACTATGTTCTACAGCAGGTAATGCGCCAAAATATGGGATCATTTAAATAAATGTCGTTGAATTGCTTTGACAACGTTCATACCGAACTAAGTGATTCCGAGTGCTTTTAGGTTTTACATATACGAGTCCACCGGGTATCTTTCGGCCTCCTGCAGCATATGTCTGAAATCAATGCCACCAGTTAAGCCTGCCATTCGTGCGTCACCATTCATCACCACACCACCATTATTGGCAGCACTATTATTTCGATTCTTTAAATGGCCATTCATGAGCGATACATGATGGCTTATTGTTGGCACTGCACCCGGTACGTTATTCTCTAAATCTTGTAGTATAGCGTCGGTTTGATCATGATCAACATGATTTGTCATTACAGCGGCGTCAGCCTTGTTGTTCATTCCTTCGGGACCTGTTTGTTCAATAGTTTGTATGTGCTGACGTATGATTTTTTCAAATTCGCGCTGCACCGATGGGCTATCCGTATCGCCATCGACCTAAAGATACAATTTTTTTATCGATAGCTTTCGAGCTCAAGCACTTATTTATTTCATGAGCTTGTTGCTGTACTTACGATTTGTAGACGATTACTATTGTCCATAGTTTTTAGCATTGGTAGGGTTTGCTCGCGGAAGAGCTCCAAACGTCGCCTGAACGAGGACACGGTATCGTCAACCCGTCCACGCCCCAGTTGTAATTTAGAGCAGTCCAGCAGCACGATTGGCGGTCGTTGTTTGTACTAGAGGAAAAAAATAAATAAAACCATTTTTACTCATTGAGCATATTATGATTAATGACATTTATAAAATTAAGAAACTCCTGAGTAGATCCTTTTGTAAGCTGTCTCTCAATCTTAGTGACAATCTCAAAGCCCACCTTATTCTCAAAATGTTTGACTTGTTGTAAATTTCGCGGAAAACCGTCGATCAATATGCCTTTACGATCCATCAATTGTCTTATATTCGTATCGAGTATGTTGTTGATCGCTTTCTCTGGCACCATTTCGCCAGCGGATAGTGCCTCCTTGACGGTGTAGCTCTCTGTGTTGGCACGTGGCGCCGAGTCGGTAATAGCACGCAACAGACGTCCCAAACTACGAATATGTTTAAACTTTGAAAGATCACATACACCATACAACAAACAACACACCCACGTACTAACCTTATGTGTCCCCAGCCAGGGTTCAACCCGACGGCCTTCATACACAGTGTCGCCTTGTTACTACCCGGCCCACCGATGACCCAAATAACTGGCGGTATGCTGTCCACATTGAGGTCCATACCCGTCGCGGCGTTTTGTTGATTCATCACCTCCGGCTGTGTGGTGATGACTTCGGCTTCTGTCATTCGTGCAGTCGCAGCAGCGGCGTTGACACTTGAAGCAATGTGCGCGCCCACGGCATTTGCTATGCTCGGATTGCCCACATGGTTGTTGTAGTGATTTCTATTCATGTTGTTGTTGTTGTAGTTGTTGGCAGCAAAGACAGTTGTGTTGACGTTGGCATTAGAAATGTCTGCAATATTCGCGGCTTGACTAGGTGCGGTGTCTACGCTAACTATACTGCCGGGTATATCATGTATCCCTCTGCCCATACCTGTGACTCCGTTCAGCATGGCCTCTTGGTTCTCAAGCGTGCTTAACACATCGAGTATGGCGGCACGAAAGTCTTTGTACACTTCGGCGGGTGCACGCTCGCCATTTACCTGGAAAATGATCAAAAAAAAATTCATTAATTCTTTTTTTTAAAGCAAATTTCGATCGAAGGGACTTTAGACAATTTTAAAAATTGATTTCTGTCATTATTAAAGAATTACTTACTGCTGTTAGCATATCACTTTGATCGAAGTAATCTGCTACGGGCATCACATTTTTGAAGAAATTCTCTAATTCCATTTTGGCTAAGGAGAGTACGACATGACCTAATTTGGCGCCATAATCAATTTGCTTCTGCAGAACCGACTGACGCCAGGATATCAAGATCACTCCATTCACGACTTGAATCTGCAATAAAATATAAATATCGTACTACTTGTGTTTGACCTGCTTGTAGGTGTGTGGTTGTGTGCGAGTATAGGAAAAGTAAAGTGTATAGCTCAAGGCAGACATATACTGATTAGATGTAAAAATGTACATAGCGGCTGGATGAAAAAATGAGAAAGCCAATTTATTAGTACTTTCAGTGGCTTGCAGTATTGAACTCATTTCTGATTTGTCTAGTTCAGTGAAATTGATGACCCTTTGAGTTTTGTGATCAGGCTCATTAACGATATGTGAACTTTCCTTTGAAGAGGAGGGTATTCATTGCGATAGCAGTGCAGCGAAACCGCCCTTAAACCCATTAAGTTAGCGCTCGAAACCTTGATCCATTACTAAATTCATCGAACTAAATGAAAAGGAGATCAGAAATGGTGGGAACTGTAGCAAGGTTTATGAGCTTGCCGTCTCCTTAAAGATACGTTGTTCTATTATGGTTTAATATTGGAACTGGTGACTTTAAGAAGCCTTAGACAGTCGCCAATATATGGACTGCAGCAAGATACTTCCGGATCGGTTTGAATCTGTGTATATCCATTATTGCTGGATATCTGGTGAACTCATTATTATTTCTCCAAGTTTTAGAGGATTATACTGGACATTGTTAGAATAGCACCAATGCGGCATAGATAAATCTTTATATATACAAATCTTCTGACCGTGTGTTTGCATTTGAACTGCTCCTAAACGGATGGACCGATTTTGATGAAATTTTCTGTGTATGTTCAAGGAGATTCGAGAATGGTTTAGATTTACAATTTGGTCCACTGGAAAATGTTTTTGAAATTATTTTTTTTCATTTTGAATCAATTGTTAATTTTGGAATGTTTGACCGATAGATGGCGCTACCATCGCAGTATCCAATATTCAAACCTTAAATTGGCGTAAACGTACATTAAAGAAAACGATGCCAAAGTAAAAGGCGACATCTGTGGATCAAGTTTTTATATTGTGGACAGAGTTGTTCGTTCTTAAGTAATAAATTGGGTGATTCAATACATCTATGGGTAGCTATAACATTTTTTTCATACCAAATTCAATAGTATTTTTACCCCAAAAACCAATTCTTTCTTAACGCACGAAATGCTTTTTGATTCATTTTTGTTGCTTCATCAAAAATGCGATTATTCTAATAAAAATCACATAGATGGATCTATGTATCAGCCACAGTAAAACGTAAGCGCATCATGGAGGTAAATAAGCAATTGCCGCATTTGGGGTGAAGAGCAACCAGAAGCCGTTCAAGAACTGCCCATGCATCCCGAAAATGCACTGTTTGGTGTGGTTTGTACGCTGGTGGAATCAGGCGATCGCTATCGTTCGATGCTAACAAACTTTTGTTGCCAAAAAATGGAAGAACTGAACTTCTTCGGACAACAATTCATCTCAAGAAATGGACCCGTAAGTGGCCTGTGGGGCTACGTCAAGTCTAAAGTAGATAAGCCAGCAACTATTCCAGCTTTGGAAGACAACATTTCCGAAGATAAAAAATATATATATATTGGGGCATACCCTTTAGAACCATCGTGAGCAGTTCGTTAAGGTGATAATCACCGTGTTCCGGAGTTGACAACGGCTTCTATTTTGCCGATATGACGTCGTGTTGTAGAAAAAAGATATGATAGAGAAATAGCCGTTCTTCCATCATAACTTCGCTCTGAATTTCGACGACTCAGAGGCAGTTTGCTCGTACTTGACTATAAACATTAGTCCCTTTCAGCGTATTCTTCAGGTTTGGTTCTGTGCAATTTCTCTTTGGTTCCGATCTTGAAAAAATCACTCGTTGGTAGTAATTCCAATAGAATGTAGAGGACCGCCACGGAGACCTACTTTGCAGACCCCCACATAATTTTTTATGAATGTTCGTGAAATGTTTTATGTACATAGGTATGTATGTAGATGGTATGTTCAAAATTTTTCATAGGCATAGTTAATTAAATTATGGTTAGTTTGTGAGATGATGGATCACTTGCAAGTGTTTGCTTTGAAAAAGATTAGTAAATATAGACTATTGTTTAATAATGCCGAATCAAAAGCGCATGCAAATCAATATCATAACACTACTCACCTTTTCCGAATATTCGACCACGTCGCGCATTGAGCGAGGAAATCCTGAAATTAGGTACGCTTTGGCAGCTGGAGCCATTTTCATTTCCAGCATGAGCACCTCTGTGACAGTTTTCGAGGATAGTTGCGAGAAGTCTTGCATATCTACAAATTTATATGTATGTACGTAAATAAATATATATATATGTATAACTGTTAATACAATATATACTGTATATATACTGCTAGTATAGTTATTGTTCGCTTACCGTTCCCCATTGCGTATTGTTGCAACAAATCCATCATGTTTATGTGCGTCACACCGCGGCGCTCCTGCATAAATGTGTCACAATGCGTGACTTTGCCACTACCTGGGCCGCCTAAAACAAATATCACTGGCACTTTGGGCGGATCGAATTTTATTTTTCCAGCATTTTGCATGTCTATGGCGACCATGTTTCCCGTACCGATCCGTCCGTTGGCACTGTTTTGATTCCGTATATGACTCCAATCGTTGCCTTGTTCGCCGGTATCTTGTGCCGCGCTGGCATCTAAAAACGAAGAGCATATTTAAATTTACAATAGAGATTAATAAGTTGAAAAAATATCAAAGCAAATAGGTTAGGAATGAATCCAAATCCAAATTTAACTTGTAGTAAACTGAGAAACTATACAATGATAATTCTAAAAATAACTACACACTGTACAAAAATGACTGCGAAGTACAAAAAAAGTGTTATTTGCTTCCGTAAGCTCAACAGTTATTTCTCCTCAAAACTTTTCGCACACGCACTGCGACCGCATTTCTTACTACACTGCTGATTTATTGGAGCGGAAACATAAAATTAGCTAATCGGTGCGCTGAAACCGTTTGGCTGCGCTTTTTGGTCGCACCGCAAGCGACCGGAAGTTCGCAAAATGTCGTTAGTCACACCCTAGTTTGAAGAGCTTTACACACATGTACACACGTTCAAACTCCTTCGCGTGGCATGTTGCATGTTGTTTCCAAGTAACTTTATTGTAAAACATCATTGGCTTTCTTGGCGAAGCGTGTTGGCGTGACTTGTGCCATTTTAATCGTGATTAGTACATCGTTGTATGCAAATATACTTGCCGCCATGCTTTAAGCGTTCTTTGAGTGGCTGCAATTTGGTCTGGCTGTTTCACAATCCTGTGTAACAGGTAATGCAAATTAGAAACCTACTGTTGCTTTGGGTTGAGGGAAATGACCTGAGGAACTCAATTAACTAAGTGGAAAATTTTGATCCGCCAATCGTAAGTACGTCTGTATATATGTACATATATATTTGTTGAAGTGTATTTGTTTACTATTTGTCGATTTATTTGTTAAATTGCAATTAGGTATCGATATTTTGCTCCGAAATAGATTTGTGAAAAGTTGTTGCAGAATACGCAATATAATGGTTGCGTATTTTTAATCCTAGAGAATACTTGTAGGACTTATAGAACTACATATTCCGTCAAGTCAGCAACAAAATTGCATAAAAGTAGCAAATAATATAAAATATATGTTAATTAAAAGAAAAATATACTAAACTGGATATTTAAATTACAACCTCTTTAGCTGTCATTGCTTGGTCATTACGTCTGTACTCTTTTCTTCGTTTTTCTGTTTTGAATTGACATTCAATAAACCTGCTCAGTGCTCCATAAAGAAGGTATAAGATGGGGTTTTTCATAAAAAATTCCTTTAAAGTTATACGCAGTTAGAGTTGTACATCACATATGTACATGTACTGAGCCTTCTTACAAGTGCCTTATAAATGCTGTATTGCTCATACGGCATGGTGTACCATATGAATACAGTAAATTTGATACATAATTGTATATTTTATTTATAAATAACAACACCCTAATTGTCACCCATATTTTCATAAAACATAGCATTGATTAATCCATTGCAACTAATTATTGTCATACATACATACATACATATATACACACAACAAACTTGCACATGTACACAGTCACGTCATTTCAGCGTGTTTGTACATTTGTTGAATTTATGAACGCCGACGACTGACCAAATAGACATGAGTCGTTCGATATTCGAAATGTGGGTGAGACAAGTCTGGGCAGTCGCTATGATTAGTTCCTGCGACCTACATCAACCCAATATATTCAACCTTAGATTTGTTTATATTATACATATACATATATATATAAATATATATGTATGTACGCATATACTCCATCCAATGCAATAAAATACTACAATACTTGTACATATATAGACACCAGCTATACAAATCGCTTTCGCCGCCATTAAGCGTGTTGGACATTCAAAGTCCTTGTATGTTCATGGGTGTTCATTGACCACGAAGCCGAAAGATATTTTCTAAATGAATAATGGCATGGAGGCACGACAATGCGCCACAACGTTCATGCAACTATTAGCAATTGTAAATTTCCATTAAATATTCTCATATGACGTAGACTGAAGTGAATACATCAAACGAAAGCTAAATTATTAAACGTGTTTTTTTTTAAATAAAATTTTTTAAGGCAAAAAAATTGAGACTTTAAGTCGCTGGTACTTTTTTATACACGTGTACTCGTAAAAGTAATCAGCTGATATGGTTCACTTCTTTCATCTTTCATTCTTCAAAACAGTCATTTAAAAGTCAGAAAGAAATAAATTTATAAGAATTATAGGTTAGGAGTAGGTGGCAAAAACGTTGGGACAATAGTCTTAACGACCGAGTGAACTACGAGTACATTCGAGACGTTGGGTTTGTTGAAGATAACCCAGACTTCAGATTTGGTCTGAGTCTAGGTTTTCTGCTCACAGGACAAGGGTCTCTGAATGCATTTTTGCATCAGAGGCACCTATCTGATAGGTCGGGTTGTTTTTGTGGGGCGGGGGTAGACGATTGTGTGCACATATTGGCAGAATGCCCGATGTACTCGGACATTAGGGATCTGGGTGGTATGGGGATTAGCTAGACTGATGGACGATTAAATGTAACTGATATGATCTCCACTAATCGGTATACCGAACACTTAGGCTCGTTTGTGAATGAGTTTTTTAAGCGAAGACATTTACCTGGAAATTTAGGGTTAGATTTTGTATGAGTGGTGTGTATGGGGTTCAACCCCTGGCCACCAGTCCAGAGCTGTATGTAAGCTCAACTGGTAGTAGCTTTGGCTACGAGTTCTGACAGAAGACTTAATTCTGGTACTATAGGGAGTAGGAGCACTTAGACCAACCTGCTCATGCGGACTAGCCCCTCGGGGAGTATCGTGGTGGTTGTGGTTAAAACCCAAATGCGGGAAGAACTGACTTTGACAGTTGAATGTGGAGTTGCAGTGCAACCGGTTGCCGGACCCAAAGCACGACAGAGGTTTTGGAATGGCCTCAAACCCTTTTTGAAGCGGATGATGACTGGCGACGAAAAATGGATCACATACGACAATATCAAGCGAAAACCGTCGTGATCGAAGGCCGGTGAATCGTCCCAAACAGTGGCCAAGCCGGGATTGACGGCCAGGAAGATTTTGCTGTGTGTTTGGTGGGATTGGAAGGGAATCATCCACCGTGAGTTGCTCCCATATCGCCAGGCACATAATTCTACCATCTACTGCGAACAACTGGACCGCTTGAAGCAGGCGATCGACCAGAAGCGTCCGGAGTTGGCCAACAGGAAGGGTGTAGTATTCCACCAGGACAACACCAGGCCACACACTACGTTGATGACTCGTCAGAAGCTACGGGAGCTCGGATGGAAGGTTTTATCGCATCCACCATATAGCTCGGAGATAACGTCAAGTGATTACCACCTGTTCCTGTCCCTTGTTGGTGTAAAGTTGAACTCAAAAGAGGCTTGTGAAAAGTGGCTGACCGAGTTCTTCGCAAATAAGGAGGGGAGCTTCTACGAGGTATTATGAAGTTGCTGCCTAGATGGAAACAGACTATCGAACGAAACGGCGCATATTTGAACTAAATTCGATCACAGTAACACTTTTTATAAAGCATTGAATAAAGAGCAAAAAAGCGGAAGGGATTCTCTGTTATCTTTTGTTATTTGACAATTTGTTACCGTCGCTTGATTTTACTAACGTGACAAGTAAAATGTTACTTAAAAGTCTCTTCTTCTGGTACTGTTCAAACTAGAGAGATTAACTACCTTATTGAACTAATTCAGTTTTCTTCACATTAGTCTTACTCAACAGCAACTCAGTTGGCCTTTTAAATTCGGCCATTTGTTACCACGTGTTCTATATTGTCTGACCTAGAAAATTAAATTATTATTATTATTCTACATACACATATTTGTATATATGTATGTACTATATATACATAAACATTTTCGGTCACACGTGGTCATATAAAATTCTCAAAGAACATTACTGAGATTGCTGATTTTGAATGTGATACTTTCCATATTCTTGTTGCGGAAATGTCAATAGTTTAGTTTAGCTACACCACATATTATTAAGTTGATGAATGACCGCTTTCAGCAGCAATCAAACAGTCTATTTGTATATAAATATATGTACGGGCATATATTTGAATATACTATGTACTTCTGCTCAAATCAAACCTTATTTTGGTACCAATAGATGGGAAAGTATTATTCGAATTTGCCACAGTACTTACAGGGTTTGTCCGGAAAGTAAAAGGACTGAGTCGATTAAAAAAATATTATTGAACTAATTGTTACAATTCTTTAAACATTTCAAAATAGGCTCATTCTGCGTCGATGCAGCGCTGCCAGTGCGATTTCCAAGCATTGAAGGCGTCACGGAAGATATGCTCCATAATAGCCTTAAGAGCCGAGGTAGCATGTACCTTTGGATCCTTTTTTATCGGCCTGTTGCGAAAAGGCCTTCTACGAAAGCGTTGGGATGCCGGCTTGGTTATTCATAAGAAAGGCGGTGTGAGCCAGGGCGTTGGCGTGGTGCAACTTCCAATCGGCTGCGATGTCTTGTCGAACCCTATTGACCCTTCGTTTGAGTCTCTTGAGGACTTCCACGTAAAACTTGGCGCTGATGGTTTATCCAGGAGACAAAAATTCATGGTGAGCGATAACTTTGATGGCAAAAAAGACAATGACGGGAAAGAGGTCGCTGATGAACGAGCAAATCCAAAATGAAAACTATGATTTTGGACTTGCTCGTTCATCAGCGACCTCTTGCCGGCCCACCAAAATAACCCGGTGGTGCACCGAAACACATTACTTCTTGTTAAAACAAGGCAAGTCTGCTTGATCATATCAAACGTCTCTGTCGCAGATTTACCGAGTTTCACACAGACTTTAATCGGCTTTCACTACTCACAGAAAGTCGTCGGGCGAAAATGTTTGTCCTAACTCTCCAGTACTCAGAGACAAATTATTATAGCCGATTACTATCAAAATTATTCTGCATGTTTTAAGCATATATTAGTTCGGTCGGCTGGATTTTGTTATCTTATAAGACAGCGAACAAACTACAAGCATTTAAGAATTCATTTCTCCTTGTTTACGGTCTCCAAGAAGAGTTAATGCTTTCTCAGAACAAATACTAAAACTTAGTATATTTAAAAAAATACTTAAACTTTTTATGATTTTTTAAAGAATATATTCTCTCGAGTGCTCATAACTGTATCAATTTCTAATTATTCAATTCTGAAATTATGTGCAATTATAGCACGAATAATAATGGCCCTGCAAACAAGAGCTTCATGAAAAACATAGTTATTGTGGTGACAACAGTAGAAAAGTGGCCACGTGAAAAATATGTCAATTAATTGGTCCCATAGGGAAAATCAATATAATTTCTTTTGTGCTGCAGAGCAGAAGTATGCGTTTGTGTTTAAATATATTCGATATCAGTGAGTTCATATGTACTTATATACACACATATACATACATTTTTCTATTGTACAAATATTTAGTAAATTTATATATTTTATATGTAAGTGTTCCTATTGGTGGGAATTTTCTGAGAATTTTGCGTTTTTGCCCAAACAAGTACTTTTTGAGTTACTAATAGAAACACTTTGGCTTGGTCTTTTGTTTTGAAGTTATGCAGAATCACTTTATTGTGGTATTGAGGTTATAAGCAACCCAAGTTCTTGCGTTTGACATGGATTCTCATCGTGAAACGTCTACAATTCACTGTCTTCGCAGGTTTCTGGGTCAACACAGAACACTCTATCGTGCCTCTCCTGGTATTGAAGTTATAAGCAACTCAAGTAACTTCTTTCTGAATCATTCCCAGTGCATGTAGTCGCTTTCAAATGGCTTGGCGGGTGATTTCCAATGCTGAAACAACCCCTTCTTGCGTTTGACACGGATTATCATCGTGTCAAATTCACAGCCTTTGTGAGATTTTGGTCTTTCTTCACGCGGAGGGTTGTTAACCTTCGAAACAACGACACCAATCACGGCACGTAGTTTCACTTGTGGTAGCACTTCCGTAAACTTTTTGGAGCTCGCGAGGTGCTTCGGGCGTCGTTTTCTTTGTTTGAAAAAAGAAGATCAACACTTCGAACAAATTACAATTATTTAGTAAAGAGTTGGACCTGGCAGTGAACGAGGGCAAGACGAAATATCTATCTATATTGGACGATGACAACAACTGATGAGTCGACCTTACGAGTTTTCGAGAGAAAGGTTCAGCGAAAGTTTTATGGTCCTTTGCGCGTTAGCCCCGGTGAATATCGCATTAGATGAGCGATGAACGATGAGCTGTACGAGATATACGACGACATTGACATAGTTCAGCGAATTAAAAGACAGACGCTCCTTGAAAAATCAAATTAAGCAGAAAAATTCATGATCCATGAGGAATTAAACATGGATTTTTCATTTCCTAGTAGAGAAGAATGGACCAATGGTTCTGTGATGGACAGTATTAATCTACATATTCAACGACGGATCAAAGGGTGAAATTGGAACACATGTGTGCTTCTTCTGTAGTAATCCACGCCTAGAACAGGTAACTTTAAACTAAATACATATGTGTAGTCTTGCATAAAAGCTGGTGAGAAGTGGGCTACTGCTCTAGGTGCCCCACCCCATTTACCAGTAGCTCATGTAAGGGTTGTTTGAAAGGAAGTTGTGTTGATGGCGGTCAAACCAAAGTGCTACTACTTTTATGCAAAAGAGAACTTCTAACATTGCAAAAGTTATCGCAGGGCGCCTATCGGTAAGATCCCAGCTTCATAAAATCGGTAAAAAGGATGCGACGATGAGACAGTGGAGCATTAACTTTGCGAATGCTCAGCCTTCAGCTTTTTGAAACGGGATATACATATTCCATGGCTACGCTCCAACTTAAGAGACATTGGACAGCTGGTGTAGAAAGAAATTTAATATTTTACCAAATCCACTGGGTTGGTGGATAAGGCTTAATTGATTACAACTGTCGACCACGAAGGGGTTAGTTTTATTAGCAAATAAATTTGTAGTTATTATTCCTCACTTGTTTCTTGCATTAACTTCTGGGCGTTAAATACTTGTTTATTCTACGTATTATTCGATCTGGGTGCTATTCATATATATTTTGTCATGTTATTCAGTTAAATAGTAAAGGATATATGCATATACGAGAAACGGTATGCCTATACGAGATCGGCGACTTTTGTTACCTGAATGTGGCTTATCATAAACCGACTTGTGACCACGTTGAAACTCGGTAAGCCTATTTTTGACGGTTGCCATCGTAGCAAAAGAGCTCAAAATCAAATCTCCAATCGATACTTCTAAAATCCGCGAACACGTCTGCTTCCACATGTGATCAACACAGAACTACGAGTCCGATTTCGACAGTAGCCGTCTAGGTGAGTACACATACATAATATATTACATTCGCTTTAAAATTGTATGTATGCAAAAGAGATCGAACTTGTAAAAGGCACTTGTAGGCAAAAAAGTTTAAAAAAGTGGGCGGGTCCCACATTCTTATTAGTTTAAGGTACATATGTACATATATCCTAAACCACTAAAGCTAAAACAACCAAATTCGTCTAGCGCAAATATTATAAGAACTTCTACCGATCGCGTGAAAATTAATGAAATCGGGTGGTAACTCCGACCACTCCCCATATAACGGTACTGTAAAAAACGTATACTGAGTTAGCTTAATAAAATTAAGAGATCGTGTTTTTCTAGACTTTGCGCTTAGAATGAAAAATTTTGTGTGAAAGCTTGTGCTAGACCCCATGTAACCAACAAGCTTTATGTAACTGAAGGTAGTTCCTTGGCTTTAATGCAATTTGGCAGAATGTGAAATTTTCGGTTATAGCCAAAATTAGCGCTTCCTTACTTTTTCTTCTTTTGAGTTTGTTTCACCAAAACCTTTTGGACCTTCCCACAGTTCGAGTTCCGTAAAATTTTTCTCCTTAACAGCACAATTGTCAATGTCGGGCATTCAAATATGAATAAATAGTTAAATATTTGCATATTAGCATACAAAATGACATACAAACACACACACACATACGTTTAAGCGCATTCATGTTAGAGAGCAGTTAACACATAATTACCATGGCACGCATGTCCGACTAAGTTGTGCAAATACTTATACAAATATCTATAAAATATGAAAGTTAAATATGAGTTTATAGTAATTTACAGTGTCCGTTCAACCGCATTCACTGGCATTGGCAGTGACATTACGCTATTGAAGTTAGGTCAATATTGAATGTTTTTATGTATCGCGAATTGAAAATTTCTCTTTAAATAATAAAATAAAATGCAGGAATGGAAACATTGTCGCAGTCTGAATATTTAATAAACAATCGTCGTTAATAGATAGTAAGAATAGTAGAGTTGCCATAATCATGCAGTACTTTCCCTTCCCCTACTACAACTGTGTTGGTTATTCGACTGACGACTGCTGCCCTGCGAAGAGAGGGATGCACCAGTTAAACGGTTTCGTTGTATGCCATTCTTATGTGGTTTACAATGACTCTATCGTTCTAGAACTTATGAACTTGTGTCGTCACAAACACATACATATACCTGTTGACAATTGCAAATGCTGCTCATACGCCCACACACAGAGCAATTATTCTATTTCGTTCGAGATAATAATTCCACGGATTACGCGTTTACTACATTTTCTATAGGTTAGTAACATTTAAGATTTATTTTATATTTTGTAATTTACGAATAGTATTTCAAAACATATGAAATAGCGCTAAGAAAAGCACTATCTTGATATCTGTCTGTAAGATTTGAAAAATTTTCAAATAAATATTTCAAAATTTATATAGATGATATCAATACCAGCTCGCATTTTGCATACAGAAAAAGGCTTCGGCACCATGGAAGCGACTATTTCGGACAACAGAACTCAAAACCAAGTAAATAAGCAAAATTATCTTAAACCCTCGGAGCGGTCGTTTCAGTTTGCTGAATAGCCAGATGCCACTCGGAGATAAATCAGGCGAACACGGTAGTTAAAAATTTGGCGAAAAACTCACGAGAATCAATGCAGTATGCGAAGGTGCATTAACGTAGTGCAAAAACTAAGAGTTGTCGGCACATAACTTCGCCCTCTTTTTACGAACAGTTTCGCGCAAACGATAGTTTGGCCGGTCGGAAGGATTTCGCAATGTACCACACTTCTATAATTGAAGAAAACTGTGAGCATAACCTTGATTTTGACCTACTTTGATGTCGTTTTTTCGGCTTCGCCTCTCCTTTGCCATGATATTAAGCTGATTTTTCGTACGTTCCCGGGTTGTAATAGACCTGAGACACATCGCCAGTAATAATACGTTTCACGACATCCTGATAGTCGTAGTAGTATCAATCAAAAACACTTGCTTGCGACAAACAATTATCTTCTTCTTCTTTATTGGTGTAGACACGGCTTATGCGTTTTTAGCCGAGTTAACAACAGCGCGCCAGTTGTTTCTTCTGTTCGTTACGTGATGCCAATTGGATATACCGAGCGAAGCCTGGTCCTTCTCCATCTGATCCTTCCAACAGAGTGGAGGTCTTCCTCTTCCTCTGCTTCCCCCGGCGGGTACAGCGTCGAATACTTTCAGAACTGGAATGTTTTCGTCCATTCGGACGACAAGACCTACATAGTGTAGCCACTGTATCGCTGAACTATGTCAATGTCGACGGATATCTCATACAGCTCATCGTTCCATCGAATGCGATATTCGCCGTGGCCAACGCGCAAAGAACCATAAATCTTTCTTCGCAAACCCTTTTTCTCGAAAACTCGCAACGTCGAAGCTTCTGCGACTTGTTATATGTATTATATCCACAAGCAGCCATAAATTCCCTCATTTTCGGAGTTTAATTATAGGGTGGTGTATGGTCTGGCTAGTTCATCTGCTTCACTGTTACTAGGAATATCAATATGTCCAGAACCGTCACATAGGATGTGTGATCCACTAAGAGACCAAGGCATTCTTTCACTATGTTTATGAAACCCTAAGATACTATTTATCAGAACAAGAAAGCTTTCTTTAATTGCTGTAATCTCCACTTCGAGGACGTTGCAGTGAACTCGTAGACCGAAGACGATTCTGGTATCTTAGTTTGCTGAATAGACACCACCTTCCACTCTATTATCTAGTTCGGACAGATCCCTTAAGGTGCTTACATCTGTGTCCCTGCCCACCTCACCCCTTTCCAACTTCGCTGCCAGTTACTTACAGAACAAGTCTTTGGCAACAATTTTGTTGCTGATTTCAGAAGCTTTAGCGAGAACAGAAGTATTTTTAAATATCTATGACTAACAGCGAGTACCTGTTTACTAATAAACAAAGCAAAAAACTCAGTAACGGTAAAACTAGCACGTAATTAGTACGCTTAATCCCAAAAAAACTGTTAGCAGCTTACGTGCTTACGTGGATTCATCAACTTCCCGATACTTCACTAATTCTACAATGAAAACTTAACTCACCTGTGTCTAAACAAATACCCATTATCCATTCGGTAGCCAGTATAGCGGAATCGGCGCTATTTTCGCTGGTTGTTAGTTGCCTTTAGGTGGGCGAACGGAGGTTAAAACGAACAGAAGAAAATTTATTGTCACTGGTGCACTATTACAAATGTCGATTTCTTTGCAGGCGCCACAAATTAGTAGCGTCAAATTATTATGGACTTAATTTACGTCTAATTATATAGGTTACAATGCGAAATGATTTCACTTTCACCGCAAATAATTATCTTATAATTAATAACAATGCAAGTTTTAGGAGCAAAAGATTTGTGTACGCTCGGTTGGCTATTTCCTTGGCCCATGGTGAGCGGTAGAAATTACCGTTATTCGGGTATTAGTTAGGTTAAGTAGTTAAAATTCTTTAGGATTCGTAAAAAACACAGACATTCCATATACATATGCATTTTTTGCACATTCATTCCACTCAATTAAACACACATATTCTGGTGAAATATAATTTTCAAAAAAATCCAGCTAACGCATTTGTACTTTGAGGTTAGATAAGTGTGTATGCATTTTTATGCTTTGTTTTTCTTTTTCTATTCACTTATTTATTTTGATTCACTTTTGATCAGATTAAATTTATTTCGCAATGCGTAGACCGCTTGTGGCACGTTTTACATGTTGCACGGTCGAAATTGAACTGAATTTTCACAATGACAAATGGCGGAGTTTTAACATTCCGGTCATCGTGTGACTCGAACAGTTAGTCCTTCCACGAGTTCCAACCAACAGACAAGTAATAAACACATACTCGTACAATTATTCGTGGAAATCGTGGAAGTTGTTAGAGAGACGATATACAAGTATTTCTAGCCCTAATACAGTAATACAGTGGGCCGTTGGAATATGTTAGGAGCAGTTCAGAATTTAAACTTCTAAATCTCAGTAACTTCCTCAAACAAACTAAGTGGTTTAGGCTTCGAAAACAGTAACTGTAAAATTCAAAATCAACACGTTAAGCTGGTAGATCCTAATTTCCTCCTATTGAAAAATATACCTCTGTGTCGGGTAGAGTGTCGAAGTTCTAATCTTGATTCATTTGAAGGAAGCGGATGCTTAATTGACAAAATCACACATTTAAATGATAAACTTACATCGTGTGCTACGGACCTAACTTGCAGCGACTTTTTCCGTTCATAGATCCTATGAGATTGCTCGCTTAAGGCGGGAGCCTGCTTTAGAGGCTTCAAAAAATCAGTTTTTTCTAGGATTTTTTCGGAAGGGAAAGAAATAAGTGATTAAATCGAAAAATCTAGGTTTTATAGTTATATATTTGAACATCATTATTTTTTAAGCAAAAAAAAAAAATAATCGATTTTTTAAGCTTCTAAGCAGGATCCCCCCTTAAAAGAAATCACTGACTGAGAGCTATTCTGAAGCAAAAAAAATAATGTATTAGGTCTACAACTTTGCTGAATTAAGAAAATTCAAGCTCTGTCAGAAAATGTTTCAAATAAGAAAGTATAATTAAACACGCGATTCGAGAACAACTAAATCATGTGCTCTTCTCGCCAATAAGCGGTTAATTTGTCGAAACGATAACTGTCTTAGAAACTAATCCATTAAATTCAAGTTGTTGTATGAAATACTTTTTTATTTGTCATGATGTCTTTAGGCATAAATTATTGTCCCATATAAAATTGTTCAGATCGGACCCAGCATATAGCCGGAATACAAACTGTACGATCAAAATCAAGTTCTTGTATGGAAATCTCACTTTTTATTACTGTTGAAGGCAGTACTACAATCTCTAAAGTTAATCTCTGAACATATTTTCTAGATCGAAGCAATACAGCATTAAGCTGACATACAAACTGATCGATAAAAATCTGGATTAAGCAATTCTCACGACAGCCGGTTCTACGCACCGGAATTGACTCGGATTTTATCCGACCAAGGACTGTTTTTTCGGCGATCTAACCTCTTTTGGATCGGAAAGTGTTCATCTTTGTTAATCTGGATAAAGATCGTCATAGAAGACCTTTTCCCTTAATTTCTTAAACTTATGTTTACAAAAAAAGTAAAATTGTTCAGACACAATTCCAACAATAATTGAATTTTGGAGCAACCAATTCATTTATTTCACTTGATACCCATAGTGTAACTTTGTGAACTACAATACAAAGAAATGCTTCCAGCTGATGAATATTTAATAAACTTGTGTATATTATTGTATTGTGCAAATTTGTTCTCTATTTCCCCAAAACTCTCCGGCTGGAAATAAATCAAAAACATACGCTTAATATTCCAGTAAGTTACTAGAAATATTGATGTACAAGTATGTGATTATAATGAGAACTAGTGCTCAACGTCATCTCTCTGCACATGCACTCTAGCATACTCGTGTCCTGTTACTCAACACTGAGCGCTCCTGACAATACAACGTTTTTTCTCAAATTTTCTATTTACAAACACACACATACCTCTACCATACACCTGCTTTATTTAATATTCTTATTCAATGTAATTCTCATATTTGTAGCGGGCGGTGTTTTCACTAACTAATAACAAAAACTAACGGTCTAAGTTGGTGCGGTTTTTGTTAGGATTTTTGCAGTTGTGTGTTCACACAAAGTCGCAGGTGTTTTGATTTCATTGCTATTTCGCTTGTAACGATATTTTTTTGACGGATAGAAAAAAAAAATAATTACAACAATTATTTTGTATAGTATATGATTATTTTTTCATTCATAGTTTTTCAGTTAGGTGAGTTCTCTTTCTGCTATTACGTTTTTATAGGGCACGTAGTTTTATAGGTGACTTTTTCGTCATCACGATTTAATCGCCCATATTACCTTCAACTCTGCTCACATCCTTCCGGGATGGACCTGCATGTGTTTCGGTTGATAGGCTGATACTTCATGCTTTAATTTTATTGCTGGCGCTGGCAAGATGTGTTTTCGTAAAGCTAATTAAATTATGAACAATGCAAGTTTCCATTCTCACGCAACATTTCAATAATTCAAATTTTATTAATATACTCTACTGACATTGGATTTTAGGAAATTAAAACAAAAATGGGAGTCCTTGAAGCTACATAATTTTGACTTGTTTTAGGGTGCCTGCGAAGTGAACAAAGTTGATATTTTTAGGTACCTGTGAGTGGATATGAGATTAATTTCCGCGGGTACTTTGCTATTACAGGGTCCGGCACTGTAACCAATTAAAAAAGCCATAAATTCGGTTTGGGAAATTATTTTTATTTATTTCAAAATACAAAATGTGTGAAAATAATTATAAATTCAGGACCAATTTACTTTTGCTCGATATGACCACCTTTTGCCTTAACTATGGCCTATGGTCAAAACACGAATCACAACCTGCCCTAATGTGACTTGCCGGTATTTTGGCCCACTCACGGACAATGGCTTTCTTCAGCATCTCGAGACTGGTGTGTCTTTTACATCGGACCTTGCTCTCCAAAATGGCCCAGAGAGAATAATCCATTGGATTCGCATCTGGTGAATTCGAGAGCCATTGTATGGTCGTAATGAAGTTCGGAACGTTGTTTTTCAGCCATTCTTGGTTCACTCGCGCTTTGTGAGACGGTGCTGAGTTTTGTTGAAACCTCCATGGTTTGCGACTGAAATTTTCGTTTGCCCACGTTTTCAAAACAGCCTCCAGAATACTTTCCCGATAATATGTCGCATTCACTTTGACGCCAGGCTCGATGAAAACAATTGGAGAGCGGCCATCTGTGGTGACAGCGGCCCAAACCATTAGTTGTGGCGGGTGCTGCCTCCTAGTGGCGAACCGATGACTAAGATTCTCGTATGAACGGTCGGTCTAGTAAACTCTATCGTTTTGAGAGTTTACGAATTGTTCAATTGGAAAAATTTTTCTCGGCAGAAAACACAATGTTCGGAATTTGAGCGCTTTCGACCAAGCGAAGCAACTGCTTCGCTCTCTCAATTCTTACTTGTTGCTGCTTCGGTGTGAGATCATGAGCCTTTTGCAACTTGTAAGGCCTGACCTTGAGCTCATTCTTCAATATGCGTCGGATGCTTCAGTCGGATATTTTCAGTTCTTTAGCCATTTGATTGGCACTTCGTCGTGGATTTCGCTCAAGTCGCTTATTTACTTTCCCAACCATCTTACGTGACGTTGCAGACGTCTTATCTGGCAATACTATTAATCTATAAAAGGTCGTAACATAACCTACAAAAGACGCTGTGCATGATTAGCTTGGATATTGCATTCAACAGTTATAAATGTGTAAACATGGCGTTCACTAACGCCGAAATTCGCGTTATTTTTAGAGAAACGTTCCGTGAGATTAATGGTGTTTTGGGGAATGGTACTACGACACCATGGATAAGCCAGCCGGCGGAAGACCTGTGACGACGAATACCGAAATCATGGAAAACATCGAGTTACACCGGCATGTGACATCTCGTGACATCGCCAAGAAGATGGGAGTCAGTCAGCAAATCATTTGAACCCATCTGCAGAAGACTAGATACACAAAAAAGCTTTATGTTTGGCATCCGCATGATTTGACGCAAAAAAACATTTTGGGCCGAATCAACGCCTGCGATATCCTGCTGATATGGAACGAACTCAACCCAGTTTTGAAGCGGATGGTGACTGACGACGAAAAATGGATCACATACGACATTATCAAGCGAAAACAATCGTTGGCGAAGGCCGGTGATTCGTCCCAAACAGTGACCAAGCCGGGATTGACGGCCAGGAAGGTTAAGCTATAAGCTGCTCCCATAAGGCCAGACGCTTAATTCTACCATCTACTGCGAATAACTGGAACGCTTGAAGCAGGCAATCGACCAGAAGCGTCCAGTATTGACCAACAGGAAGGGTGTAGTGTTCCACCAGGACAACGCCAGTCCACACACTTCGTTAATGACTCGTTAGGATGGTAACCTTTTTTATTTGACAATATGTCTTCACGAAATTTGGCATGGATTATTTTCCAAGCCAAGTGAATCTCCGAAGGAATTGTTTAGATCGAACCATTATATTATTATTATCTTTCCTGCCATTGCCACAATTATTGGAAAGAATAGATAGATGTTAATTACGGGGCTCTGTATAAGGTGAGGCAATTAAAAATAAGGGACGCAGTAAATTTTTAAAGGCTTTTCTTATGGAGGCTAGCTTCAAAACAATCTAAAATTGATTTTGAATAAGTGTGAAATACATTTTACTCCGGAGCCCCGTTTAGGCTGAATTTAGAACGTTCGAAGAAATAAAGATGAAAATAATGCGATGTAATCGATAATCGATGTAATCAGGGTATACTTCCAACAAATTAGTTTGTTCTTTGAAACCATTAAATAGTATACGAGCTTTTCAGTTTGTCGGTTTCTTTCTTTTTCCTTTTCTCGTAATATGTAATAAAATAGTTATTTTAATGAGGATATCACTAGAAAAAATTGCTTGAATCACAGCAATTATCGCTTTTCGTATGTAAAAACAACAATAGTGTGGCAAACAAAAATTTTAGATCGGATGTGTATTTACTATTACATATTAACATTTGCGCGAACATACAATTATGAAGTGTGAAAATAAATTACGACTGATACCAAAGTATTCTTTGGAGTTGTACTAAATAAATATGTAATGTGTACAGAGGTCTGTGTAAGTATTCACAGCTGGTAATTGATTTGTAATTTAGTCCACTGGTTCAAAAAAGTAAAGCCAAGGACGGCAGCGTTGCCATAATGAAAGGTTACTCTGTAAGCTGTCCATAGAAGTAAAACACGTAATGATTGAGCAAAACACCGCCCTATAC
Source organism: Bactrocera dorsalis (assembly GCF_023373825.1). NCBI lineage: Eukaryota > Metazoa > Arthropoda > Insecta > Diptera > Tephritidae > Bactrocera > Bactrocera dorsalis. Next base: position 20,945,840 of record NC_064303.1, on the reverse strand, counting down.
CACGTACAAACACAGGTAGTTTGCTATATGTGCTGGAAAGCCTTTGACCTGACGGAGAAACCGGCTCACGAACAAATCTCTATTCTCTCCTATCCTTTCCTATCCTCTTTCTATTTCCTCTTAACCGTACCAGTATAACCGTATGCCCCATTCAAGAAGAGGAAGTAACGTTATAAGACATCACGAAAATTCGGGAAATTGTGATGGGTTTCCGTAAAATGAAATTGAAAATAAACATGCTGCTGTGTTAAGCTACATATAAGAATGCAGAAATTACGTAGTTGAAAACACGAGACATATGTAGCTATAACCTGAACCAGCCCAGAACAAATTTAAATAAATTTAACTATATCCTCTAATGGTTGGATGTCAATTGTTATATCCAGGTGAGGATACCCTAAGTCGTGAATGGAAAAGAGATTTAGTAGGAAAGAGGATACTATATCAATATATACCGTCAGTCCAAAAGGGACCGCAGAGTAGGGACAGGGGTATAGCTTTAAATCTTTCTCTATCTGTCTAACAAGCTGTCATTTTCCAGGTAGAAGTCTTAGGCATAGAGAAGGCCTGGAGAGTTATATTGAATAACTAACTACGGGACCACTTTTCACAAGCCTCTTTTGAGTTCAACTTTACACTAACAAGGACGTTCGCCAAGGACAGGAACAGGTGGTAACCACTTTGCGCTATGTCCGTGCTATATGGAGGATGCGATGAAACCTCCCATCCGAGCTACCGTAGCTTCTGAGGAGTCATCAACGAAGTGTGTGGTCTGGCGTTGTCCTGATGGACCACTTCACCCTTCCTGTTGTCCAATTCTGGACGCTTCTGATCGATCGCCTGCTTCAAGCGGTTCAGTTGTTCGCAGTAGATGGTAGAATTAAGCGTCTGGCTATATGGGAGCAGCTCATAGTGGATGATTCCCTTCCACTCCCACCAAACACACAGCAAAACCTTTCTGGCCGTCAATCCTGGCTTGGCCACTGTTTGGGACGATTCACCGGCCTTCAACCACGACCACTTTCAATTGATATTGTCGTATGAGATCCATTTTTCATTGGCAGTCACCATCCGCTTCAAAAATAAGTCGAGTTCGTTCCGTTTCAGCAGCATATCGCAGGCGTTGATTCGCTCCAGAAGATTTTTTTGCGTCAAATCATGCGGCACCCAAACATCAAGCCTCCTGCAGATGGTTTAAAATAATTTGGTGACTAACTCCCATCTTTTGAGCGATGTCACGAAATGCCGCATGGCGGTTTAACTTGATGTCTTCCATGATTTCATCGTTATTCATCGTCACAGGTCTTCCGCCGGATGGCTTATCATGGTATCGTTTTCACCCGCTCTAAATCGTCGAAACCATTCCTCCACAGTTCGAAGTGATAGAGTACCATCCCACAAAACACCATTAATCTCACGAAACGTTTCTCCAGCGGATTTTCCTTTATCGAAGGAAATCTTTAATATAGCGCGAATTTCGGCGTTAATGAGTTCCTTGTTTACACGTCTATAACTGTTGAACGCAATATCCAAACTAATCATGCATAGCGTTGTTTTGTAGGTAATGTCAAGACCTTTCAAGGATGAAAAGTATTGCCAGATCCGAGCTCTGTAGCGCTTTATATATAGCCGTGAAGTTCAAAAGACAAAAAGGGTGGAAAGGAGATATTTGACAACTTAATAGGTCAGAACATATGAGAATATATAATTAAGGACTTGTTAAATAGGTGTAGAAAAAGTATATACTGACTTACAGCGTATATAATAGGGTATTGGCTATATGGAGGGCATGCATTAAAAATAGCAATGTCTTGTATAATATCTGCCGCAAATCCATAATCGAAGGGAATAAAGAAACGGGTTTGGATTTTCTCTGTGAATGTCCAGCTCCATCACAAACCCGACATAGAACACTTGGAATTCATCAGGTACCAAACCTTGTATGTCTATCCACAAAAATGGTTTGAACGAAACGAAATAGTAAGACTACATATAAAAGTCTTGACCTACCTACCTAGTTAATATCATTGTGGGTTCAACGCAATGTCTAAGTCATATCATTCATGAATTTTTACAAATAAAATTTTTTTCGCAAAACTTGGAGAACCTGTACAACAAATAAAACATACGAGTATGTGGAGATTTTATCGAAGAATAAATCAATAAGTAAGACAAAAATGTGCGCATATATTATTCTTCAATCGGATAAAAAATTTTCGAAAAAGTATTAATTAGTTCAAATAAGAGCCTTTCTTCGGAGAAATTTGCCACAAAACTCAAACGCTAATTCTAAATTTACTCAAATCAGTTTGGTTGAATGTGCATATGTTTATGTATTTGTCGCGTGTGACCTGTCCAGCTGTAAATAAACGAATACATATGTATGCATAAAGACCATATGTAAGTATTTCAAAAAAAATTGTAATTGGCCTCAAACCGCATAAATGTCGCTATGAAAGCCATTGACAGGACATTGGACGACATTGACACTCACCGACAATCAGTGCGTGCACAAATACCGCTGAAAGTGCTCGTATGCGACTGCTTCTGTGTGACGCATACCAGCAAAGTGTTCAAACTGGAAATAATTGATAGTTTTATTTTCCAGTTATCACGCAGACAGACACGCGCTCATATATGCGAGCATTTGTGCTGTCAATAGATGAGAACATACTTTGGTTTTCCATTTTCAAACTTGGCGCTCTTGGCGGGGTTGGGGGAACACACAATTGTTGCGTCCTTGAGTGGACGTGGTCACCCGCTACTTTTACTAACATCTATATATGTGATATTCGTTGGTATGTGTGTATGTATTCCAGTGTCAAAACATTAGAATGCATTGGCATTTGAGCACATGCGACAAACGGTACATAATTTAACGAACTTGTAAAGGTAAACACCCGAACAACCGGAATAACCCGAAAGTGGTCCTTGTGTTCTTTTCTTCGTGTTTCATAAGTTATTGCAACACTAGAAAGAGTAGAGAGAGAATAAGGCAAGTGTGTTCACACAGATATAGAAAAATAAATAAGAAAAAAACTGCAAATATTTGAAAAATCCTTAAAAGGACAATATATATATTTTGATAACGGTATACTTTTCATCAAAACATACGGGGTTTACATAATTTTTAGTCTTTGAGCTGATCAACATGTCAGCAAGTTCTGATACTGAACAATGGGCTACACAAGGCTTGAAATAAAATAGGTCGCAAGGGTACTACCAAATAAAATAATTTAGGGTAACTCTAAAAAGCACGAGATCTATTTGGAACGCTGCAACTATGAGCCTCGCATTTGCGGCAACTTAATTTATTTTAGCAATCTAATCAGCGAATAGTCTTCTCAAAGATTCGTCCAAATTCAGAAAATTAAAAAAAAAAAAACAAGAAAAAACATTAACTTCGGCTGCACCGAAGCTAATATACCTTTCAGAGGTGCATTTCTTTTAGTAACTATGTTTTCAGTTTGTATGAAAGCTATAGGCTATAGTAATCCGATCTGAACATTTTTTTCGAAGATTATATTATTACCTTATTATTACAGTAATCCATGTCAAATTTCGTGAATATATCTTGTCAAATGCAAAAGTTTTCCATACAAGCCCTTGATTCTGATCGTTCGATTTGTATGATAGTTATATGCGATAGTGAGCCGATCTGAACAATTTCTTTCGATATTACATTATTTCTATGAACTATAACTCATACCAAATTTCGTGAAGATATACATCTCGTTAAATGAGGAAGTTTTCCAAGCAAGCATTTGATTCCGATCATTCAGTTTGTATGGCAGCTATATGCTATAGTTCACCGATCTAAACAATTTCTTCCAATATTACATTGTTGCCTTAGAAAATAATCTATTCTAAATTTCGTGATTATATCTTGTCAAATGAAAAAGTTTTCCATACAAGAACTTGATAACGATTTCAAAACGATATCTTAAAAACTGAGTATATATACAGACGGACATGGCCAAATCGACTCCGCTCAACATACTGATCATTTTTATATATCTATATTTTATAGGGTCTCCGAAGATCGGGGCTAAACCAGGGAAATATTTAAGATGTAAAATGTATACCAGAATTTCTATTAGTTTTTAACCGTTCCGTTATATGGAGAGTGAGCGGGGTTATCCTCGGATTTCATCCATCATCACATTTCTGATAAGATTTGTACTCAGCAAATTTGGTTGTTACTTCAGTGGTTTAGGAGATACTTATTTACATTAAACTTGTTAGGGGGTCGGGCCACGCCCACTTTTTCAAAAAATTTTGCTCACTGGTGTCTCTTGCTAGTGCGATCCTCTATATCAAATTTGAGTTTTATATCTTAATTGAGTGTTTAATTAGGGCACATTATATGCTTTCGGTTAATGGAGAATTGTGAGCGTGGCAGTGGTCCGATTACGCCCATTTACGAACTCGTAACTTTTTCTGTACCACATACCAGGTTTCATCGAGATAATTAAATTTTTACTCTGCAATTCTGAGAAACTCTTTTTTTTCGGCCTTCCAACTGTACATATCGCTCATATGCTGCAAGACCGGCATAATTCAAAAAACGTGATTTTGGAGTTAATGCCGCAGAATTGTTCGTTATATCATACTTCATGTTGAGTGAAAAATTCATATGAATACCTCTTATATGCTCCGCTTGAGAAGAGGTGTAAGGTTGGAGTCACCGTGTAAGGTTGTAGTAAGTTGAAAACTTTAAACGCGTTTTCTGGCGAATCGATTTTTTTGACTTATGCCGGTCTTGCAGCAAATGAGCGATATATAACCTTCTAATTGCCCGCGAAAACCGAGTTGAAAAACTTTTTATTCTAGATTGGTACACCTTTTTTTATGTTCGTACAATTATTGTAAGTTTAAAAACTGTTTATTCACGAATCGGAATATTTGTCACTCGATTTTTACATTAGAAAGAAAGTCTTAAAATACAAACGAGTTTGCTTGAAATTTTCTGTTTCCTATGGAAACAAGACCACAGAATCTTTGAAAATGTTGCATAATTGTTTTGGGGAGTCTACTTTATCACGAACTCATGTATTTGAGTGGCACAAAGCATTCATTGAAGGTCATGAAATCATACATGGAAAACTTGCCATCATCCATCGATATCAGTTAATGACAATAATAATGTCAAAAGGAGGAAGGAAATGTTAAAGCAACAGTGCTTGAAAATCGTCGTGTCGGTATCAGAGAGACAGCAGATGATTGATTTCCAATTCTATCTTATAGACTCAATACTTTCTGATTAATCTTTGCGTGCCAAAAACCTGATTTTTTTTCAAGACGTCCAGTAGAGGTAGCAAAAGAGATCATTGTCACCGTTGCTGAGAACTCTACATTCATCAAATCTATCATCACTGGTGTCGAAACGCACGTTTCTGATTATGACGTCGGCACGGCCCAACAATCTAGCGAATGGTGCTCCAAAATGAACCCAAACCGAAAAAATTGAAAAGTCGCTGAAAACACAAAATGCCATCTCAGCTGAAGCGTATAACAAGTCTATGGCATATTCAATTAAAATATGCATGCTTGGCTCAGGAACCTATGCTGAAGATGATAAAAATATTTGTATTTGGGTGACCCCGTCCACTTTTAGGCGAAAACACATATCTCGAGATCCTTAAGACCGATTTGAAAAAAATTTGGTTGTGACATTCCTTTCACATTTGCTTATTACGGTGTGAAAATGGACGAAATCTAATTGTAACAGAATTTAAATTCCATATGCTTGTTTGCTTTCGAATTTAAATCAAAAAACAATTAATATAACGGTATAAAACTTTGCAGGAGTAAAGTACAGACTGTAGAGGAAGTTATTGGATCCCATTAGTTATGTAATGAAGCACGATTGAGCGGGAATATTAAGTGGTTAATACCCTTAGTTGTCTGGTGGCACTGCTTCACAAAACCCAACCCAAAATGGATTTGAAAAATACAGCGTTTAATACGACTTTTTTGAGTCTTAGATATGTTTATTTTAAAATTTTAATTATTATTATGAAATTCCAGTTTATTTCTGAACACACCTCGTCTAAAGTAACCTGGATCTTGTGGTAAATCTGGTAATTTCGTAACGATTGTGCTATATTAATTATCCACTTTAAATACCAGGACACTTATCTGAGTTTTCTGATCAAATCAGTAGCTATACGCACACCATTATGGTTGTCAGGTCTAGTAGAACGCAAACTACATACCCGTTCCCACGACAGTCGGGACTAGGTAACCGGAACCAACGTGGATCAAAACGGTCAAACGCTGTCATTCCTCCGAATTACTTCAGGATTTGATTTTTTGTGACTTCGGTCAGACTTAGCAGTGATGTTTGCTTCTCCGGTAAACAAAACTTGAGATCGTTTAGTTTAGAAAAATTTGGTTCATATTGAATATTGTGCGCATTGACAATTTTTGATCGCTTTCGTGTAAGAATTAAGATTTGCTAAAGTGTACCGAGCATAATTTGAAACATGTGACTTTATTTTGACACCTGATATGATTTATATACCTTTGTAAAAATACATAAATTTTTTATGAGATGGAAGTGATTTCTAAAGACATCGACAAATCCAAAGAATTCAAATCTGTAGACCACACTGCTTTGAATGTGTCTTTACGTATTTACGGAGGTAGAAATTCTATTTTTGGATATATTCAATGATGGAGCAGTATCAGTTAAAGTCAAAGTAGGAAGTACTACATTAAGAACGAATACATACTTGTGGAAATCAGATCTAAAATCGTTCACTACAAACTTGGTTAAAATCGTTAAGTTTGCACTCTTTGGTTTAAAATGCTTTTTAGATGTTTATAGTACCAATAGAGAAGAAAAAACTAACTAATTTCTTTTATTTAAACATTTCTCTTATTTTTATTTAATTCCATCAGAAGGAGCATTTATATCAGCGCATACCCCTTCAGAAGTCGTTTATCATACTGACTGCAAATACAATTTCACCATCGAAGAAAACTAAAACAATTTTGAGCATATCGTCTGGTATACGAGTATGTACGCGTATATATGGTATACTTTTATGCAATATGTGGTTGCGAGAAAATTCTGTCGACCGGCTGTAATGAGCGCTAACTTCCCAGGGGCATACATAAATGATAGTTATTGAAAGTTTAAACGTTTTATTATGAAGCTAGTTGATTTATAAGTATATCGTAAAAGCGGGGCAAATGGCTTACAAGTACCAAAAACTCATATGTACCTTCATAGGTACATACGCACCTGTACCATTGGTTTTGTATACATGAACCTTCTGTAGTCTTTCACAATTTGTGGTTGAACGTTATTTGAAAATTCCCACAAGCACCCACTGAATTGTTAATTTTATTGATTTTAAAGTTCTTTGTGTAACTTTGTTCAAGCGAATTCATGTTCTTATGTTTGTGAGTATACAGATCGGTATCATTACCAGTCTCATGACATTTATTTATCACCACTTAAATACTCTGCCACGCGACAAACCACACACACGTACATACTCTAGTAGACGCGAAGTGACTGATATGCACGGAGATACCCTTTAATTATATCGTTAGCATTCATAAGTGTAGCTCTTGATGACTAATTACGTTAATTACGATTAGCTGTAAGATTTATTGTAACGATTAACCGCAATATTTACATAATCGGTCTAATATATTGTAGTTCTCACCTGTTTATGTTGAAGTAGAGAGATACAAATATTTTGTATTTGATCTTGAGAGTTGTCCATTGAGATGGGAATACATAATAGTTGAAAAATCAAGCACTACAGTCCGAAACTTTATCGAATGATTAAAAAGAGAAGATTAAATTAATTTCTGATATTATTTTATAATTTTCCAGTTGAGAAACTGTAATCTCACAACTCTCTCAAATCAACTTTTATATCTTACTTCCATCATTTTTGGATTTTAAGTACAACCGATCTCCCAGTTCCTCGCTATAATATCCTAAACTAACCGAAAATATAAGTATACAGATGATTAAGGAGATAGTTTAACTTCATACTCAAATTTGGCAGGAGTGTCTGAAAGTTTATCAGCATATTTTTCACAAATTTCTTTATAATTGGTTGCTTTATGGCTACCTAGGGAATTCCCAACTATCAACATAAAGCTATTCCTGTATTTAATTTCCGGAATAGTCATAACCTTGATATAATCTGTATCTTTGGCTAATTGTCATATTTGATGGCCGTAAAATATTTTACCGATCAACGTTTCCATATTAAGCTTGAGAAATTTTTTACTCATATACATAAATAAAATAATATCTTTTCACGTCGAACACTTTGACAAATTGCTTTTTCTTTCCTTATTTGGTCACTTTGTAAATCACTGAAAACATTTTAAGAAAATAACTTCCATGTAGATGTATCACACTTCCATTGACTTCAACTCGTAGAATATACCGATTTTTGAGAATTTGGCGACTTCATTTTTTCTGAAGGCATGCAAAGTACTTAGGTAACACAAAGGAGGATTTTCAAACATTTTGTAAACTATATACATATACATATGTCTGAATATCTCACGTTTGAAGGATCTTCAAAACCTTCCATATTTTTTTAGTAAGGCGACTGAGAGAGAGGATCACGTGATATTTGTTTGCGAAAACCTCTGATAATGACTGTAAAACAAAAGCACATTCGTTTTCGAAAGAATATCATATGAACACTTTTAAACAACACAATTTGCTATGATATCCAGGGCAACAAAAGTTTTCTTTTGTAGAGCTGCGATATATGTAGATAAGACCTTATTAAGATTGTACATAAAGCTAGTATAAATGAACTCAAGGAAGAATGAAGAAGCTTATTATAAGAAATTGCAAAGAAACCTTAATCGTAACCCGGAGGTCTGCAGATCAAGAAAAATATTATAAAAATTGTCCCATAGAGTATTAATTCTTTTAGAGAAAATCTTAAATTCTTTTGAAAATTTTCTAGCCAATTGTCATATAAAGGAAACTGACGAAAGTGGAACTTGGGCAATATCCTAATACCTGAAGTTAATAGCGATTACGGTGTCAACATCTCTACTTTTCGGGGTTGATTAACTGAAGGCATTGCCACGCTCGCTCTCCATTTTTCATATTCATTCACATACTTTGACCATCCCGCCTATTTATCACTCCAACTTTCAAATATTATTGGTTTTGTTTTGTCCATTCGGGCGACATGACCTAGCCAGCTTAGCCGCTGTCTTTTAAATCGCTGAACTTTGTCAATGTCGTCCTATAGTATATCTCTTACAGCTCATCGTTGCATACAATGCAGTATTCGCAAAACCTTTCTCTCGAAAACTCGCAACGTCGACTCATCAGATGTAATCTGCCGCTGCACCATAACTTATGACTTATAGAGTTTAGCTTTTGTTTGTCAAAAGAGGACTTCACTTCCCAATTGCCTACTCTGGCCCAAAGTAACAACTGTTGGCAAGAGTTATTCTGCGTTGGAGTTCGGGGCTGACATTGTTTTTGGTGTTAATACTGGTTCCCAGATAGACGAAATTATCTACAACATCGAAGTTATGACTGTGAACAGTGACGTGGGAGCCAAGTCGCGAATGCGACAACTGTTTTTTTGATGACAGGAGATATTTCGTCTTGCCCTCGTTCACTGCCAGACCCATTTGTTTCGCTTCCTTATCTTTTCTGGAGGAAGCAGAACTAACGGCACAGATCTTGAGGCCAATGATATCGATGTCATCGGTGAACGCCAGCAGTTGGTCACTCTTGTAGAAGATAGTACCTTCCCTATTTAGTTCTGCAGCTCCAATTATTTTCTCAAAGAGCAGAGCAGATTGAAGAAATCGCACGAAAGGAAGTCGCCTTGTCTGAATGAAACCTCGTTTGTTATCGAAAGGCTCGGAGAGGTCCTTTCTGAACCTGATGGAGCTTTTAGTGTTGCGTAACGTTAGCTTACACAACCGTATCAATTTTGAATCCCAAGAAGATAATAATTTTGGTAAGAATTGTTTCAATGATTAGTACGCATGTGAAAAGAAGAAAGTATTATTTTTGGCAATAAGTTTTCATTAGGATCATTATACCCCAAAAATGTCTTTTTTTATAACTCATTTAAATATATAAGACGGCCCAAAGTCTGTTTTCAGTAATCAAATGTTAAGAGAAACATTTTGTTGGATATTTTGAGAAAAACTCAGAGTATGTATGAAAAAGCGTATGTGTAGTTAGAGAGATGTCTGCTGATTTTGAAGCGGGGACAGTACCGATCATTTTTTCTGTTCATCAACGGTGAGAACTGTGTACTGGTGAATAATGAATTTTTTCGGCTCTTCATTCGTTATACATTTAGCTGCAAGATAATTTCGGATATGACTACATTAACCTAACCTATATACATACACATCTTATATATATAAAAAAATGCGTTTTTTGCCTGTTCGCTATAGCTGGCTAAACCGTTGTGTGAAATGAAAAATGGCCTGAGCCACTTGGAAGGTATTCCAATGAGAATGGTTTGTAAAGCAAAAAAATCAGAAAATGTTTTCCAAAAAGTGATGTGATGTCACATCGCATGGCATGATATCACTTCCAATCAATGAAATGTCATGAAATTCTCACTGGATAATCAATAAAGATAGCAGATTCTAACGCATCAGTCGGCATATAGTTGGCGCCACTAGGGGGCGCTAGATTCAAAAAGTCCTGTTTACTTTGAAATGCACCTTGTATTTAATTAATTTATTTATAATACAAAATGTTTATGGTAAATATCCAATGTTTGCGAAAATGTAAAGTCTTAGTTTTTATATATTGTATATTTTATATTTTATATTTGACATTTTTTTAAAGGTATACGCACAACCAGTTCGAGATTTCTTAACTAATGCTACGTCTATTCTTAAACATGCTGAAAAACGTACTTTTCAATATTAATTTACTAAATGCAGATAAAAGTGAAACAATAAATGTTTTTAAACTTATTTTGTACATTAGTCACGAAAAATGAGGTGTTAATCATTACACTTTAAACACGCATGCAAACTACTATACATACATACAGTGGCTCCATCGCATAATCGGACAAGAGTTTTTCTAACATAAATGTCCTCCAAACATTAAAATAAAAAAGCAGAATGTGTTGTTTTTTGCTTTTATTTACACTTCATATTATCGTCTGCTTTAGTGATAAAGAAAGGTAACTTTTTTAAATATAAGCTGTCAATTTAAATAAAAAAACTAAAACAATTCAATTTTTTATGCTCAACGAATAATCGGACAAAACAAAATAGAGCTACTTAATATATAAAACAAAAGGAGTCAATACTTGGTTGCATAACCCTTGTTATCCAGAACAGCCTGTAAGCGCTGTGGAACAGATTTTACCAAGTTTTGACACACCTCCGGCTCTATGGAATTCCAAGCCTGCAATAAGGCCTCCTTTAGCTCACCTAATGTGTTAAACTTTTTCTGATACACTCTTCTAGCTAATTCCTCCCACAAATGCTCGATTACATTAAGGTCAGGGCTCTGCGGTGGTGTTTGTATTAGTTTAGGGCAGTTGTGTATCAACCAAAGCTTTGCAACGCCCGATGTGTGCTTGGGGTCGTTGTCTTGATAAAAAGCAAACTGGTTCGCGATACCCAACTTCTCCGCACTTTGCTTAACATTTTGTTTCAAAATATTAAGATAGCCAAATTTGTCCATTTTACCATCAATAAAATGCAAATTGCCTACTCCAGCACTTGACATGCATCCCCAAACCATGACAGAGCCCCCTCCGTGCTTCACAGTGGCTTTTGTATTTTTATGAGCAAATTCGGCATTTGGTTTACGCCACACAAACATTTTGCCATCTGATCCATGCAAGTTAAATTTGCTTTCATCAGTGAATAAAACCTGAAAACAGGGAAAACTATCAAAATAAATGTATTTTGAGATGAAATAATGTGAAACTACCTGATTCCAAAAGTCTTCTGATTTTAATAAATACTCCTTAGCATATTTGAGCCTTTTATTTTTATTTTGATGGCTAATGAAAGGTTTTTTTCTTGCAATTCTACCATGGTAATCGTATTTGTGTAACGTATTACGAATAGTATTTAGGCAGACATCTTTACCACAACGATTTTTTAAAGAAATTTTAAGTTCTTTTGCCGTTTTGAAAGGATCTTTTGCGACTTCATTTACTATAGAACGCTCTTCTCGAACAGATAATATCTTGCCTTGACCTTCTCTGCTTCTATTAGCCAATCTGAACTCATGATGGAACCTCTTGATCACATCATGGACCGTGGATTTGCTTCTTCCTACCAATTCAGCGATTTCTCGGACGGTTTTACCTTCACCATTCAATTTCACTATTAGTTGCCTTATTTCGAGCGAAGTTTGCTTGCCGTTTGGAGCCATTTTAAAAATAATTTACAAAATTCTAAACTCTTCTGCGACTAAATAACATTTATGACTAAATAAGACCAAAAAATGTGATTGTAAAGTGCGCATTTACAAAATAACGGCACATTTAGCATTGCTATTTTGGTTTGTCCGATTATTCGTTGAGTGCAAAAAATTGAGATATTTATGTTTTGCTACTCAAATTTACAGTTATCGTAAAGGATAACTGTTTTTTTTATTGATGAGAGAGACAGTATTATGAAGGGTAAATCAAAGCAAAAAAAAAATACATTCTGCTTTTTTATCTTTATGTTTGGAGCACATTAACATTAGATAAACTTCTGTCCGATTATGCGATGGAGCCACTGTATATATACAAATAATATTCATTAATCCTACAATTTTAATTTGAACTACACATTGTTTCCCTGTAAGCTCCCCGCAATAATTGCTTAATACCGCTCCAACTTCTCGGTGCTACTCGTGAACGCTTCGTTATGATAGCCAGTGGGCGTGTTGAAGTTACCGAACACCATGGAAATACCGGAAGGCGAATGCTGGATGCCCGTGCCTTTAACTGTTTTCGGCAAAGTGCCATTTGCGGACTTCTCGGCACCGCCAGTGTGCGGCGTTGTTGTTGGAAAGTAGTATGAGGCATTATTTATGCGTCTGTAGAGCAGCGTGCGCAGCTTGTAGATGGTGAAGAGTATCAAGTAGATGCAGCAGGTAAGCAGAAGCACGCCAAGAACCACAAGCGTGGCATTTAACGGTTCACGCCAATCAATCACGTGATAAATGTACGGTTTGCCCCTTCTATAAGTAAATGAAAGTATTCAATAAAATGTGTTTGTGAAAATGACAAATTGAAATATCAATACCTGTTCTTGCCGCCACATGTCTGATATATGACGGAGAATATTGCAAATATGATACCAAATAACGCTGGTAGAAACATGTGCAGTAGCCGCAACGGGTGCGCCACAATCAGCAAATCGATGAACATAAAAATCGAATTGCAGGCATGTGTCAGCACGTTCGTGGCGTTTAATGAGCTCTCAGCAGCTGGAAATGCAGACACGTAAGAATTAAACAATTTGTTAGAAAGAGAGAGTTTACAGTTTTTAAGGTTGATATATTGAATTTAGGTATTTTTGCATAAAACTTAGACCGGTAATTTCGGCATGGAACAATGGATAGATTAGGCCAAGTGTGAACTCAACAATTATCAAATACGAAACGGTTCAGCTGTAACCGCTAGGATATGCAGTATGCAATTGCGTTCGTGTTACAGCGATCTCACGAGGCGTTGTTGACTAAATTTACGAGGGCTGCTATATATATTTCTGGACTAGGCAACACTAAGTGTTGCCAGGTGCAATCTGACATTTCCATTGGAAAGTTTGACATTTTTTAGCATAACATCACTCAGAACGTTTTGTCATTTAATCGTGAATTGTTTTATTTACAGGGAATTAAAAAATTCATCTCGGCCAAGAAATGGAATTAACTCGTGAACATTTTCGTGCGATCATTTTTCACAACTTTCGACGTGGATTACTAAAACTATGAACTAAATCTTTGTATGGCTATGAAGCACCATCCTATAGCACTGTGAAAAACTGGTACAACGAATTCAATCGTGGCCGACGCTCGCTCAAAGACGAGTTCCGTGAAGGTCGTCCAAAAACAGCCGTTGTCCCAGAAAACATCGATACCGTACGTGAACTGATAATGCAAGGCCGTCATGTAACATACCTTCAGATAGAGGCATGCCTATGCATTTCTCCCACCAGCATACATTCGATATTGCATGAACACCTGGCCGTCAAAAAGGTTTGTTCTCGTCGGATCCCGCACAATTTTACAATTGCTCAAAAAAAGGCTGGTGTGGATTGGTGTAAAGAAATGCTGAAAAAATACGATCGCGGTGCTTCAAAAGACGTTTATAAGATCGTCACAGGTGACGAATCATGGATCTATGCGTATGAGCCCGAAACAAAACAGCAATCGACCGTGTGGATCTTCCAAGACGAGCCAAATCCAACGAAAGTTGTTCGTGGAAGAAGCACTTCGAAGCGAATGGTTGCCTGTTTCTTGGGCAAAAGTGGTCATGTGGCGACTGTTCCGCTTGAGCAACGTAGGACGGTCAATTCTGAGTGGTACACCACCATTTGTTTGCCTGAAGTCTTCGGAGAAATTCGAAAAGCGAAGAAGAGAAGACGAATCATTATGCACCATGACAATGCGAGCTCTTACACATCGGCTCAACTCAGCGCCTTTTTAACCGGCCAAAACGTCGAATTGATGGGTCATCCGCCGTACAGCCCTGACATGACTTCTTTTTATTCCCACACATCAAGAAAATAATGCGTGGTCAACGATATTCGTCGCCAGAAGATGCTGTTGAAGCATTCAAAAACCATGTTTTGGACTTGTCTCAATCGGAGTGGAAAAAGTGCTTCGAAAATTGGTTTGAGCGCATGAAAAAGTGTATAAATCTTGATCGAGAATATTTTGAAAAACAATAAAACCATTTTCGTTGATTAATATTCCTATTTTCATTATTAGGCCACAAATATATATAGCAGCCCACGTAGTGAAAACTATTATTGATTTCTCCCCCACCTCCGACCGACTTTCAATAGTGGCAATGTAGGAGTATTTCAGAAAGTTATTGGGAACCACTTCCATTTAAAATCTTGTCCCTGTCTTTTGTTGTTGTAGCATAGAAATCCCGACTGTCAAGAAAATAGTTCCAACTGCTTCATTTAAGACCAAGCGTCTCATTGCCGTCTACATAAGTAACTGCGTACACGATATGTTTAGTGTTTTGAGTTATTTTTTGAATTCTGTAGAAGGAATGTGATAATCCTATTGACAAATTTTGCTACGAAACTTAATATATTGTCCAACCTTGATATTTTAGCTATTGTTATTTTTCATTCGCTTATGAAATAAAAGGCTGAATATAATATTTGATTATTTACCATCATAGAGTACACTCCAATAGATGACGGTTATCACTATTGAAAGGACTAAAGATATAATATGCATGCCCCAGTAGATGACGAATGGACTAGTTAGCGACTCCATATTTAACAGGTTATCTGAAAGAAAGAAAATAAAAAGTTATTACATTCAAATCAAAATAGATATAAAATATTTGTGTTTCAATTTTGATCGGCCAGTTTCTACAGCAGCTATGGGCTATAGCGATCTGATCTGAACAATATGATCTTAGCGATTTAAAATAATCTATGTCGAATTTCGTGAAGATATCTTGTCAAATAAAAAATTTTCCCATACAAGTACTTGATTTTGATCGGTCAGTTTGTATGGCAGCTATATGTTATAATGAACCGGTAACCACGGTTCTGACAAATGAGAAACTTCGTAGAGAGTAAAAGACTTGTGAAAAAATTTTACATTGATGTCTCAAAAACTGAGAAATTCTGAAATATTTGGAAAAAAAATTATTTTAAACTCGTCAATTGCGACGCAATTTCTGATGACTTCTCGGAAAAAAAAATTCCTTACAGGATCATCTAAATTGAAAAATACATGTTATAGTTAAAACCTTAACTTAAAACTTGGACTGAGAAAAAAAACTGAAAATTTCGTAATTTCGATTTACAGTGATAGAATAATATCTATAGCGGAAAAATGGCAAAAAGTGGTCGCCAAATGGTACATATTTGTGCATTTATTAATATAAATATAAAAAAAAATAAGTTGAAATTTGATTAGAAATACGAAAAGACTTTTTCGACCACCCAATAAATGTAAGTAAGTGTAGACCCATGTTTGGTTATATGTGTATAAGTATTACTAACCCGCATACTCTGGATGAAAATGCCATGTGGTGACCAAAATGGCGCCCAATAGATTCGTAAGCATACAAAGCATTACACCCCAATTGGTCAGGTAAATAAAATACAGCCAAAAGTTAGTCGATGAACCCTCCTCCTTTTCGAGCATCGAATCTATGACGACGGCGGTGAAGAACAACGCAATAAGCCAACGATAAATTAAATACACAACGCTTTTGGTGCAATTCTGCCACTGTAGGGAATAAATAAATAAGAAGCAAACAAAAGAAAAAGTTAAAAATAATAAATTTAAATAAAATAAAAAGCATTGTACAGTTAGGGCGAACACTCCTACGGATAACCATACTAAGTAAAGGATGTATGTAGGTGGGTAATTTGTGCTACATTATTAATGGCTATTTAACTAAGAAAGCGGTCAAGCGACAAATGGTGGTCGCGTCTATGGTTGCGTTTTGTTTTTGTTTCTAAGTAGTAGCGGAAATGTAAGGCGTTGCTACCATACGAAATCGAGCTGAACCTGCTGTGACCATTCTCAAGGTGAGCCAGTTGCTCTGTAGCCACCATAGAAAATTTGAACTTGCTGAAACTGAGACCTCTACTGCCAGTTTTGAACAATCTGTCGTCCTTTCAATACTTTCAACTAACACATGCATACATACACCGTTAGATTTCCGTGCCACTGGCAGCCATTTAGTTTTTTGTGTTGTAAACGGGTGATTTTTTTGAGGTTAGGATTTTCATGCATTAGTATTTGACGTGGGATTTCAGACAGGTGTTCAAAGAGAAAGATGCTCAGTATGCTTTGACATTTCATCATGAATAGACTTACTAACGAGCAACGCTTGCAAATCATTGAATTTTATTACCAAAATCAGTGTTCGGTTCGAAATGTGTTTATCGACAAATTTTGTTCAGCGATGAGGCTCATTTCTGGTTGAATGGCTACGTAAATAAGCAAAATTGCCGCATTTGGGGTGAAGAGCAACCAGAAGCCGTTCAAGAACTGCCCATGCATCCCGAAAAATGCACTGTTTGGTGTGGTTTGTACGCTGGTGGAATCATTGGACCGTATTTTTTCAAAGATGCTGTTGGACGCAACGTTACGGTGAATGGCGATCGCTATCGTTCGATGCTAACAAACTTTTTGTTGCCAAAAATGGAAGAACTGAACTTGGTTGACATGTGGTTTCAACAAGATGGCGCTACATGCCACACAGCTCGCGATTCTATGTCCATTTTGAGGGAAAACTTCGGACAACAATTCATCTCAAGAAATGGACCCGTAAGTTGGCCACCAAGATCATGCGATTTAACGCCTTTAGACTATTTTTTGTGGGGCTACGTCAAGTCTAAAGTCTACAGAAATAAGCCAGCAACTATTCCAGCTTTGGAAGACAACATTTCCGAAGAAATTCGGGCTATTCCGGCCGAAATGCTCGAAAAAGTTGCCCAAAATTGGACTTTCCGAATGGACCACCTAAGACGCAGCCGCGGTCAACATTTAAATGAAATTATCTTCAAAAAGTAAATGTCATGAACCAATCTAACGTTTCAAATAAAGAACCGATGAGATTTTGCAAATTTTATGCGTTTTTTTTTTTTAAAAAGTTCTAAAGCAATTAAAAAATCAACCTGTACAATGACCCTAATTGAAGCAAACAAAGCAGATAGGCAAGTAGCCCATGGCCTTTCTCGATTTCAACACCTCTTTGGCAGAACACTGTGTCGCGGCAAGTTGGATGCATTGCATTTTTCATTTGAATAAAATATGATATCACAGGAAAATATTGACCAGCTGCGAAAGGGCGTGGTTTTGTTGTTCTTCTTCGTAGGGCTTACGTACTCGTTGCTTTCCATAGCTTGAGACTTTCAACATATGTGTTGACACTCGACTCGACTTTGAAATTTTTAACTAAAGTGTGGCAATAACCTTGAAAATACTTGTACGAGTACACATTGAAGACAAAATATTGGTAACATTTTCCCAACATTTGTGACCTCGACCAAGTGGGATTTTTGAATAACAAATGCAAATGATAACTTATTCGTCATTGAAAGAAACTCTTCGTTCCAACTTTTAATTTCCTACTAAATAAACCAAACGAAAATTGCATTTCACTGGAAAACTGGATGAAAGGAAATTCATCGACAATTAGTACACAACTGTAAGCCCAAGTTTTGTAATAAAATATAAATAAATATGTATTCAGGCGTAGTGGAACTAATAAACCAATTTCATTAATTTTTAATACCAGATCACATTATTTTCAGAAAAAAACTACTTTCTAGGAAATCGTTAAATGCGCCGACGAACGATCGGCATCCCTTTGTAAGGAAGCGGTCGCTAGAATGAAAGACGATTGAAAGTGAGCAAAACACCAGACGATATCGAATGTGCATATTAAACTCGCTCACGAACTCATGTCTGGTACACAGCCGAAGTCTGAAACTATGTATAGTATATCCGTCCATATCGACTCTTGACTGGAGAGCGATCAGGCTAGAGAGAACTGAGACAATGTATCTCTTTGTTAAAGAGCCATAGGCCTTTGGCTACCAATAATACTGATAGATAGGAAGCTTTTTGATCAGAAGTGAAGGTTTTCTACTAAAACAAGTCATTCCTAGGTTAGTTTCAGTACTGCGTGCAGATCCTTTCTTCGAAGTTTATGTCCTCTGTCTCCTCTGTATATTGCAACTATGGCAGATCAGATATTCAAGTGAAAGACTGTTTAGGAAAGTCCACAAAAGCGGCACTCTAGCGGTGACAAGACGCGGTATAAAACAAGACTTGTCGGTAATAAAGAAGTGCAAGACGTTTGGGGGATGGAGTCATGTGTAGTAGTTCACGCAAATAAGGAAAGTTCTCTGAGCGTCATTCACTTGGCAGTGGTCAGAAACGATTATTATACATATGACTCAAGCAACTCACGATTTCCGGTCTTTGACCAAGTATCCTCTGGGTAGCCTAAGAATATCCGTTTGAAGGCGAGAAGACGAAATATCCCCTACATAGGGTTGTGCGCTGGGTTTGGGACCCGCCACGTAGAAAAACAACCCAGCGAATAGTAACAGCCAGCCTCGGATGAGAGACCCCTTTTTTGCTGTTGTTAACTCGGCTATAATTGCGTAAGCGGCATCTACGCCAATTAAGAAGAAGAAGACGATTTCATTGAAACTCTTTTATCGAAAGTTTATAACTGGACGGGATTTTGATTCTCACTTTCCACGGGGCCAATCCACTGACGTGATAGACATTAGTGGAAGCTGCAAGCGAGCAGTACGGCCTTCATAGATATTCTTGACGAACTTTCTATTATATTCGCATTAAATTTGTTGCACCAATTCCCCAGGACCTGATGAATTTCTTCGAAACTTCAGTGGACAGTCAGCATGTAATGCAGTGCATTACCCTCATCTACACCATCTGTTTTAGATAAGGCCTCTTTCGTAATGAAGTGGTGAAAAAAGTCCCGGACGTACCCTACATCTCCTAAGGTGCTCTCGACCTTCTCCTAAGGTTACTCTCGAAGTATTTGGACCTTGGAAGTCGTCTGTCGGGACCTCCCAACCAACTCTTGTTTCTTACTGCCAGACCAGTACTGTGTCTTTGAAGATTAATAGGCAGCCATCAAAGTACCATCAGATGGTACCTTTGCGATAGCAGAGGCGAATTAGTACGTTCGAAGCTAGTCAGGACAGAGTATGGTATATGATCTCATTAAAAATAAAATCAAGCCACTTTTGTATTAGAATTATTTTGATGCCTAGTCAGAACTGAATAACTGGAAGCCGTAAAGCCGATGAAACTCATTAGGATGACATATATACCTTGGCGGCACTATTTGTGAAACGTCCTGCAATTACCTGATATTTTTTCTTAAAAGAGACTTTCTAAATCAACTCTGATTAAGAATTTAACAAATGAAATTAGGATATGTTATGTAATACATTTATACATTAAAATCTTTTAAACAATTGTTTTATTTTACTCACTTGTGATTTAACGAAGTCATCTGCTGGTGTGTGATCGAAACCGCATTTATCCCGACGTAATTCCTTTTTCACAGGATGAACAATTACATGTAGGCGACTCATATTCCCAGCAAATTATGATTTCTTTCATACAATTATATTATATTATATTGTGTTGTGTTTCCCGCATTAAAAGTCCTCAAGGAATCACTCCATTTCGAAAGAAAAGTCATGCAAGTGAAATATTTCGTCAAGTATGTCGACTGCGTTGAGTGTCTTACTGTAAACAAAAAAACAAGATGAAAGAAACTAATATTTATTATCGTTTAAAATAAACAAGTAAGGAAGGGATAAAGTTTGTAAAATGATATGGACTCTGCAACATTGAGGAGTAATCGAGATTTCATATCTTTGCTATCATCATCTTCCTATGTAAAACAGCGGAAAGCATATGGAACGTCAAAAGAGCCCTTAAGCATGTAGTGAACCGATCTTCACCATATTTAGTGCATGTCATCAGGGTGTTAAGAAAAGAATATATATAATTTTGAACGCGGTGGAAAGTCCTGATATGGTTTGGTTCCAATTGGGCGAATTCCCTTTTCAATTTTTAAAAAAAGTCTGAGAGAACTTCCTCTGCTATTTTTCCGAAAAAGCGAAAGTGTTCACTCTTTTGTTAAACAGACGGTTAAGATGGAAGCGTATGGTGAGAGGCCGTGGTTATTATCGAGGGGTTTCTTCCATTTTTGAACTGTATATGGAAATCCTGAAGGAAACGACTATATAGGAGTTTGGTTGACATAGCTATAGTATTTCCAGAGAGGCAAAAACTTAGTAGGGGTCCATTAGCCCACTTTTCCAAAACAATTTATGTCCAAGTATATTACTCCTAATGCAAAAGTGCTAAATTTCACTTAAATATCTTTATTTATCTACTATGCAATTTTATAGGTTTTCGGTTTCGCATTTGTGGGCATAAGGCAGTGGGCCGATTTTAGCTTAGTCGAATTTTAGACCTTATGGAGCAATGGATAAAGGTGTACCAAGTTTCATCAGATATCTGCAGATTTTACTCACAGAATGCTTGCACGGCGGACGGACAGACGGACACATACAGACAGACATCCGGATTTCACTCTACTCGTCACCTGATTAACAAAAGAGATTTCTGTGCTGGCGGCATTTTAGTTAGGACTTACAAACAACCGTTATGTGAAAAACTATAATATTCTCTTATTAGCAACTTTGTTGCGAGAGTATAAAGAACTAAAAACATAGTTGAAAATCTTGATACGATATACTCTGATTCAATTGATATTAAGTGTGGATATGCAACATTGGGAGTATCGATCCCTATCTTCGCCAAACTCTCTAAAGAAATTGCGGAATGTGGAATGTCATAAGCCTTTAAGCATGTAGTCATCTTTGATTAATATACTCCTTATAGTATCGAAAGAATTTATTTTCCCCTAAACTTTGATAGGAATTTCCAATTGGAATTCCCTGCTTAGAGGAGAATGGAAAGAATCTTTTTGCAAAAGCGAAAGGTTCACTGTCGAAACAGAGTGTTTAGCTCGTTGGGGTGAGAGGGCCGCCAGATGCCGGTTCAATATCTCTCAATCTGTCCTGAATGGAAATAAAGTGAATTTCCTTTCCAGACCAAGAAGGCAGAGTGTTTACCCTGGGTCATTAGCGATAAGAAGTCGAACGGTTATGTATATAACAGGTGAAGTACGGGGAGCTTTACATTTATTATGCTTAGCGTTCCCGAGGGCAGATCTGCTGGTCAAATAATCGGCAGTGTAAGTTTTAAGTTCATGGATTCTG
This sequence comes from Bactrocera dorsalis, assembly GCF_023373825.1. Classification (NCBI taxonomy): domain Eukaryota; kingdom Metazoa; phylum Arthropoda; class Insecta; order Diptera; family Tephritidae; genus Bactrocera; species Bactrocera dorsalis. The sequence goes on along the minus strand of NC_064303.1, from coordinate 20,923,835 downwards.
AGCAATTTTGGTCGTCAATCCATTGTGTTCGGAACAAAACTTGGAGTGCACAAGAGAATGTAAGCCCAAATGCTTCTGGTCAAACCAATAAATCGCATGTCTACTAGGAAGGAGATTCAAACAAATTCCAGTAGTTACAGAAGCATACAGGTTGGCTAATGAGGTTGTCGGTGGATTTATCAATGGATTAAGTTTAAGGGTTTTCAAAAAGTTTCGATAGAATTGGTCCAATGATCACGGATTTGATTGACACATATTAGTGTGACTGTCATTTATTAACCTCACGAAAGAAAACGTTTGTACATATCACTGTGCAGCATTTGATGATACTACAGTTGCATAGGCAAAGTATAAACTTGTTTCATCAATTTAAAAGTTTCGATAACATAATTTCATTCTGATCTTTAATCGATTTAATTCGTGTTGGAATGTGTAGTTCGAATACATATTTTCGCATCGATAGGCACAAAACATACTGAATTTTTTAATACATACCATCTATAACTTCGGTGTCAATCAATGAAATGTTGCACTGGGCACTATTGTCACTGCAACAATCTGAGAAAATATTCTAAAGTCAAAGCGATGCATAAAATACCTCTGAGCTGTAGGAATTTAAAGGATTCAAAAACTCACGTTCTGTTGTACTATGGAAAATTTTATAGCACTGGTACATATTTAAAGTCTCGAAATGTAAGAGCGTAAGTATTTTTTTTTTATTTAGGGTATGAAATTTCGTAACGGTACTGAAAAAAATTGTAATAGTTGCAATAAAAAAACAATATGTGTGTATACGTATATGTACATATATATTAGCATTAATATTAGTGGATCACTATTTCATTACCTACTCTCAGCACGTTTTCCGTAAAATAAATGACACAACCAAAAATTTAAAATTATTTTGCACCAAAAATATTGATTGTTATTGAGCATATCCCCTTTGACATACATATATGGGCCGTTATGAGCTTGTTTTGTGTTAACAATAATTCTAAAACTTTTAATGCTTCAGTATTTTGTGATGACCAAAACGGAGTAAAATTTTAAGTAGTAATTTTTATATACAATTATATATACATACATTTGTATATGTACATAATATACATACATATGTATATGAAAGACAGATGAACAACGTATATGTATGTACATATAAAAATGTGTATGTGATTTTGTAGCTTTTTTGGGTGAGTAGTCGGAATGTTTTAAGCTCAGCTTTAGTCATGAATGTAGTATTATATACACTTATATATCACTTATACTGAACTTTACATATTTTTTTATGCTTTACTCTGTTTTGCCCACTATTTATTGTATACTAATACATCAGAGTGATATCCGACAAATAAAGACTTTAATAATTTTTAATCCACAACCCCCTGTTACCGAGCGATTCTGTAATGTTATACAGTCACAAGTCTCTAAAATGGAGGTTTGAAATTAGAAACAATTTTTTCGAAATTTTTGAACGCAAAACAAAGTGATCAGCGATGGAATTCAAACGTAATAGTGTGACTGCTTTATATTTAGCCGGCCAGCTATTGTTCGTGAGCTCAAACACCTTAATGTGAATAAAGTTTTTGTTTATCGCACCATCACTCGTTACAATGATACCGGTAGCATCGCCAAACGCCATGGAGGTGGTCATCAAAAGACTGGAACGTCACGTGAGATGGTTCGGAAAGTGAAGAAGCCACTTGAGCGAAATCCACGACGAAGTGCCAATCAAATGGCTAAAGAACTGAAAATATCCGACCGCAGCATCCGACGCATATTGAAAAATGAGCTCAAGGACAAGCCTTACAAGTTTCAAAAGGCCCATTATCTCACACCGAACCACCAAACAGTAAGACTTGAGAGAGCGAAGCAGTTGCTTCAATTGATTTGTTTTTTGGTTTTACATTCCGAGTGCAGGACCCTGTACACCATCATTGAATATTTCATATTTTTCAAAGTGGCTAAATTCAACGTACTGAAGATCCAACAACTAAGAAGTCGTGGGGCAAAGTGGATTGGCAACAAATGGAATAAAATACGAATTTAAATCACGGTTGCGAGAACCTTAATGTTGACAAATATGTCGTTCAATCGAAGCAACGAAGATAGAAGAGTATTATTACAGGCGATGAGTCTTGGAACTACGCTCACGACCCGATGATAAACAGATGATAAATCGAATATCGTGACACAGGTGAGCCGGAGCCGAAAACCCACATCAAATTAAGGTAATGTTGACAGTTTTCTTCGATTATCGAGATGTGGTACACACCGAATTCGTTCCCACCTGCCAAACTGTCAACCAAAATACTATTTGAGTGTTATGCGTCGTTTGCGCGAAGCTATTCGTAAAACGAGGCCAGAATTATGGGCCGACAACTTTTGGTTTTTCACCACGATAATGCACCGTCGCGTGTCTGCTATTGGTCAATACATGAGATATTTTGAGTATATGTTTTCTCTACCACATTTTCTCTAGAAGTTACGCTACAAATCCGTTAATTTAGTGTAAAATACCCACCCTAATAAATACATGTCCATAAACATTTATATTTTATACACCTGTCTATAATTATTAACATTATAAAATACGCTCAATAAAGTAATTATAAGCGTTAAAGTGCAAATAATGCACGCCATTGACTTCGTACTTTGAACCAAAACAAAACTTTAACAGCAAAAATATGTGCCGGAAAACGTTATGCGAGTGTATACAACGTTATGCTTATATTAAAATTAGTATGTATTTGAAAATTGCTTTATATTTAAAGTGTTTAAAGTATTTTACATTATTAGCTGCATTATTAGTGAAAAATATTCAGTATTAACGAGAATATAATTGTGTGTGTTCATTTACTTTTTTTCAGTTCAATATATTTAAGTAGGGGTTATATACAGTTAGAATTTTCAAAAAATTGATTTTTATATTTTATTTTCTTAATGTATGTATATTTAAGAATACACACAGAAAATTTCATATAGTTCCGGTGAATATTTCCGAAGTTACACGCAAAGGCGTTTCAGAGAGCTTGGAAGTGCATTCCAAACTTTAAACGCCTTTTTCTCAAAATGTTGTTTTCACAGTCGTTGACCAATCTTACTCGAAAACGGCTAAGTCGATTAGTCCCCAATTTTATTATGAGCTTCCTAAATATATTTTTAGTAATTAGGCCGAAATTTTGATCAAAAACCTAATTTTTTTAAACCGCCTTTTGTTAAACAAATTTATTTTGCTAACCCCTTTCGATTAATTAGTAGATAATAACATTACTTTACCGAAATCTGTTTTTTGTTTTAATTTCAGAGGATTCAGTTCAGAGATATAGTGGTCACCGCAAAACGTCTTTTTTGAGAGGAGCTTCGGAGATCAGCTGTAGTTTCTTTTCAAATAAATATTTTTCTGATACTAAGTCTTAAAAGATACAATAATATGTTAACAAATTTATGGATCAATAAGTTTAAAATTTTTCTTAGAAAAAATTCTGGAAAATTCGCTTTTTTCGGCCTTCTAGCTGCATATAACTCCTTAAAAAACAAAGGAACAAACTTTTGAAACAATCGACATTTCTGAATTTCCAATTCTGTGGGACAAACTAACATTTTTCCATCCAACTTTTGTCAGTGATGGTTACATACATATTTAGGACATAAGAAGTCAATAAAAAGGAAAAATATTATTTTTTTAAATCGGAACAATTCTCACTGAACTTCTAAAAAACACACCAATTATATAGTACCTAATGCTATAGGAAAACGTGAGCGCTAATATTTTTATGATTTAGTAAAAAAATATTCTAAGCTTCTAAATTACACTTAATTTTTTATAAAAAATGCATTTTAAATAATACATGAAGTCCACAGAGCTTCGCTGCACGCGATACCTTGTATATTAAAGTACCGTGTGAAAATTTTAATAATTAACTTCTCTCATGTTTGAATAAAGTTCTATCAAATTTAAGCTTTGGCAATAACAAAAACATAGCAATGATTTTTAAACTTAATTTTGACTTATCTATTCAGTCTATAATTATATTCGTACGGCTTTTATACACTTGCCACAGTTGTCACAGAGTATAATAGTTTTGCTCACCTAACGGTTGCTTGTATCAACTAAAAGTCGACTAAAAAATAGTAAGACATTTTTCAATATTTTAAAATTTTTAATTTATTCTTCAAAATTTATTTTTTTCCCCTCAAAGTAATCCCCATTGGTCCCCATACATTAGTGCCAACGTTTTTTCCAATCCTCGAAACGGTTTTTAAAGTCAATTTCTGGAATAGCCTTCAATGTGTGTAACGATTCACGCTTTCCAGGAGCGCTCATTAGAGTTTGCTGAATAGCGAGAGACATTAAGTCCACCTCCAAGATGGTATGAGACGGCTTTATGGAAGCCGGTGTGAAAAATGGACGATGGAAGTGGCACCTCCCACTTTTTGGTGAAATCACATATCTCGGAACCCGACCTACTGATTTCGACTACATTTAGTTCATAGCATTCTTATCATATTCCCATGTCACAGTGCAAAAGTGGACGAAATCGAAATACATTTTGATTTTTTCATTTTCCAGTAGGAAATCAAGAAGCAAGTTATATAACGGGAACAAATTTGACTTTGATTTGATTTTGAACGAAAATATCGGTATCCACATTTAGCTGATTTGAGTCCATGTCCTAATAGAATAGAAGGACGATGTGACCAAATACGTCTTCTATAAGAGCTTGGAACGCACCTAAGAGAGTTGCTCTCGCCACGATGTCAAAATCGTGCTTGATGATTTTAACGCCAGGGTGGGCAGAGATGGTATCTTTAGTACAACGGTCGGTAAATTCAGCCTCCACGAGGAAACATCCCCAAATTGGTTGAGACTGATCGACTTCGCCGGTGCCCGAAATAAGGTTATCTGTGGTACTAGATTCCAACAGTAAAAAATTCATCAAACTACCTAGCTGTCTCCGAATCGAAAAGCCACCAACCTGATCAATCATGTTGTGATAGACAGAAAACATGTCTCCAGTGTTTTAGACGTGCGTACGCTCCGAGGTCTGAGGACATTGACTAGGACCAATATCTTGTACCAGCCAAGATTCGCACCCGCCTCTGTACAGAAAAAAAACCCACACCAACAAACACAAGGAAGGTTAGACAGGGCTAATGCTCGAAAATTCTACGAAAAGATGCGGCGACTAACAAAAGATTTTAAGAATGGGGTATACTCTTGTAGAACTCCTAGAGGTGATCTAGTGAATGATGCACACAGCATACTGAAATTATGGAGGGAATACTTCTTCAGTCTGCTGAATGGCAGAGAAAGCATAACAGCAGGAGATTGTGAACCCGATTCCCCAATCGATGACGATGGAGCAGACACTACATTGCCCGATCATCAGGACGTTCGATTACCAATTACTCGTCTAAAGAACAACTAAGAGATCGATGGAATGCCAGCCGAGCTACTCAAACACGGTGGGGAAGAACTGACAAGGAACATGCATCAGGTTATATCGAGTGTATTGTACAAAAGATTAAAGTCCACATTCAACAAACTGATTGGATCTTATCAGGCCTGGAAAATAAACAACTGATCAGATATTCACCATGCGGCAAATCTTGGAAAAGACACGTGAAAACTAGGATCGACACACACCACTCCTCGTCGATTTCAAAGCGGGTTTGCCAGGACGAAAAGGTGCTGCTGAATATGGTAGAATATTGAGAAGGACCCCTGCGAGCTGTTCGATACCAAACGAGGATTCAGACAAAGTGACTTTCTATCGCGCTGCGGTAGAATATCGCATTCCTTTGAACGATAAGCAGTATGAGATATACGACGACATTGACATAGTTCAGCGAATTAAAAGACAGCGTCTATGCTGGATAGGTCATGTTGTCCAAATGGACAAACACACTTCAGCTCTGAAAGTATTCGACGCTGTACCCGCCGGGTTAAGCAGAGGAAAAGAAAGACCAGGTGGAGAATGACTTGGCTAGACTTGAACTCCTCTATTGGCGCCAAACAGCGAAAAGGAAGAACGATTGGCGGCTCTTGTGAACTCGCCGCTCGCTGTCTACGCCAATAAAGAAGAAGAATATTTTCGAACTTCCGATTCACTTTCGAACGAATGTTAAGTGTAATATATTTTAAGGGAGAATATTTTTAAAAACAATAAAGCGGTTTTCGATAATTAAAATTTCCTTTTATTTCTAATCCAAAAATATAAAATTCAACCTACCTAGCGCATCTAGGGTCAATGTGGAAAAAATCTTAGCAAAATACAGAAAGTATGGATGAAATCACGGTGATACTTTCAAGTTTTGCCAACATCTGAAAGTGTTTCCCAGGATTTATCCCTGCAAGTTGCAAGAGTATAAAATGTTCGGTTATAACCGAACTTAGCCCATCCTTACTTATTAGTATCAAGTTTCTTTATGCGAGTAAAGAATTTATTGTGGGTACATCGTGGAAAATGATTAAAATAAATAAAAAAATGGAAAATTATTAAAATAAATAAAAAATGTCTTATAAAAAATTTAAAAATCGAATACATAATTAAACATAAAGAAAGATACCCTCATGTATATGACTTGTCAACAAAAACGCTGCATACAAAACTAACTACATGTCAGTACATATGGGCGTTCACATTAAAAACTTTAGACCAGTCATTGACAGCTCCAAGAGTCTAAAGAGCCTACACTTCAAACCACATTCAATACATACATATGTATATACAGGTATACATATACATATAGTTAAAAGTGGTCAACATGTTTTATGTGGAACTGACGAGCTGACCTTGAACTTCGAAGCACGCAGTACTTAAATCAAGTGAATCAAACAAAAGCAGTACTTAACAGAGTAAAGAAAAATAGCAGACACAACAAAGAAAACAAGTAACATACAGAGGTATTTAACCTACTTGGAGGACCAAGTTAGCATACAGAATAGCGATGCGTGCGTAGACTCTAAATATGAGCGCATTTATGGAACTAAACATGAATATTTTGGAACGAACCATATATTGAGATATACTTGTAGGGCTCATGATTTGTATTGTATATTACATACGTACTTATGTATGTATGTGTTATATATAATGTAGTTGCTTGGACTTATTGATTTCTGTAAACATTTTGAAGAGATTGTAACAAATTATGTATATATTTCATAAGAAATCTTCTGAATATTTTTCCACATAATCATTAGTAATTTGAGGAATTTCACTTTTTACTTATGTAAAACGATTCTTTTATCTCTCCGAAAAGACGTCGGACTTGGTGCCACTGACGCATGGAATATGATAATTGCTATGACGACGACAATGATACGCGAAATCAATTTAAATGCACGATAGCAAGTTATTTGATAGACAGTTATTGGAAGTAGTAATTTACAATTCTATGATACCAATTGAACTTACATCTTATTGATCTAAGTACTCGGTCAGATGTACTTAATTGTATAAATAGGCAGTTCACTGGTCAGGTATATTCTGATCATTGAACAGATGGATATGAGGAAAAAATATTTTTTATTGGCTTCTTGTTAAATTAACACGCTGTGAAAAGTAATTGCCCTCGTCAGACAGTGGAAAACATCTGGAAAACAATTCGTGTTTCCCAAAAATCGGAGAGTGATTGGAAAAAACCACAGAAGAATTTCTTTTAAGATAACAAATTTGCTGTCCGAAACAAAATTGATACCGTTTTGGTTTTCGACCCACACTCCTCAAGACCTCAGAGATATACATAGAATTGATGATAGAGTGTTTGCGACGAAATCAACGTAAGCGCCGTGCAACTCAAACCTAGCCTTAGTCGGTAAGAATATACAAGTAGTATATGGTATTTGATGGTGCTTGTCAAAGAAACACTAACTGGAAATCAAATCTATCACCACGGCAAAATACCTCAATGACTATCTCCGAGAAACTAAGATATCAATCAACAAGTTCGACATTTCGAGATCTGCGTAAACTATCTTCTTAGGACAGTTTGAACACTATACTAGTATATAATTTAATTTTCACAAAGCTCTAAAGCTTAAACTGAATATAATTAAAGAAAAAAATTAAAGAAATGTTGAGTGTTTCAAAGTCCTAAACCCTGACTATTCCTTCGTAAGCATAGTTTAATTCACCATTACAGGAAAGTAAGCTGGATAGTCCTAACGGATTGCCGGGTTCTATACATTGAAAGGAGGATTGTGGGTTCATAGACATAATCCCACACTATAATAGATAACAGTGAAAATTGTGTTCCCCCATTTTTTTTTAAATAATGACATTTTACTAATTTCAAAGTATAATACTTATGTAAGTTAGTGAGACGGAGGTTCTATATACGAACTAGTCCCTCAGTTTTTAAGATATCGTTTTGAAATTTTGCAAACGTCATTCTCTCTTCTTGAGGCTGCTCATTTGTCGGAACTGCCGATATCGGACCACTATAACATATAGCTGCCATACAAACTGAACGTTCGAAAACAAGTTCTTGTATGGAAAACTTTCACATTTGACAAGATATACTCACGAAATTCGGTGAAGATTGTTTTCTATAGCAACAGTGTAATCTGCGAAGAAATTGTTCAGATCGGTTAACTATAGCATATAGCTGCCATACAAACCGAATGATCGGAATCAAATGCTTGCATGGGAAACTTTCGCATTTGACGTGGTATCTTCACGAAATTTGACATGGATTACTGCTTAAGGTAATAATATAATCTCCGAAAAAATTGTTCAGATCGGATTACTGTAGCATATAGCTTCCATACAAACTGAACCCATAGTTACTAAAAGAAGTTTTTTTTGTTTTTTTTTTAATTTTGATTTACATATCTAACACAAAGTCAATAAATTTAATGTGGTTTAAATCGTAAGCACAGAAAATTGTGTTAAAATTTATAGCGGTCTGAATCAGAATTTTTAACGCTCCCAAGCTTTCTAAAACTTGTTTGGCCTTTATAACTTTACAAATTGTTCCATTACAAAATGCCTGAAAATTTTGAAATTCATAAATTATTACATGTTTAGTTGCATATATATTATATATAAACTATTCTTAATGCTTAGTTATTGTTGTATGAACGTAATTACATATGTTTATATGTACATTTTTATGTTTAGATGTGCAAAGAACAAGCCAAACCTTTGCATGCGTCATATGATAGCAACACATCTGTTTATTAACTAATTTTATCCAATCCGTCAGATTGTTATTTGCATGAGTAATTACCAACTGTGTTTTTTACTACCTCCTCAATTCGTAGTCATACTCGAAACAGAAACTTGCTTGTAGTGTTCAAAAAATTTTTTAAGAATCTTCTATTTGAACATGATTCATTTTCTGGCAATTTTTAAGTGTTATTGAAATTAAGTAAAACATTTCCTTATAATTTTTTCCAAATTTTCGAATATTGCACTAAAACTTAATGAAGGATTGGTGTGTTAGGACTAGTATAAAAATAAAAGAAATAAATGCATTTCAAACCTTTGGTAATATTTTTGAATTTGTCCGACAGTTTTTCACTTTATTCAATCGATTTCAGATTTTTATGCCGATTCGGGAACTAACTTCGCTGGCACACCACCCCAGCTTAGAAACCCTAAAATAATTACATACAGCATATTTCACTTAAATGCCAGTATCAACACTTCTTTTACATTATCATTTTCAGTTCTTCAACTGTTTCACTAAATTAGTTGTTTTTGCTGTGGAATCTACAAAGTCATTTGTCTTCTTGTCGGCATTTTTGAAAGTGTTTTTGACCTCACAAACACCGTATGCCAACACTAGGAGAGTTTTGGAACAATTTATTACATTTTTCATACACCATTGGATGCGAATTCCTTCAACCATTTCATAGTTACGTATGTAAAGCAGTGAGTTTATGAAATTTGCAATTCTAAACCTTTATTTAACATTATATTAACAAACTTACAAATTAAGCAGATTTTAAATAAGAATAATTGGTAAATTATAAGTGTGAGTTTTTTTGAGGAAATGTATAAATCTCTGACACTTCAAAATGAGCGAATACATACGTAAACAAATCTAAATACAATCAAAGTGGAAAATTTATTAAATATCTTATTCATAAGCTGATTATCAGCTAACAACGTATAAATATGTATTTGAATAAGAATATCATTGGATGATAATGCGAAAAAGGGAAGTGCATATAACAAAAACAACGTGCGTACAAGTACGTACAACAACAGAGTAATTAGAGGAAAGGTCAATTTATATAAATCGGATATATTTATTTATACATATAATCATAAGTAAATAAACAACCGTTTTTAGTGAAAGCTTGTAAATGAAGTAAGGACTGTACCTTGTCAGTAAGGCAATTTTTTGAAATAAATGGGTTTAACAAAGGTTTTAAAGTCAATTTCTACAAAAGTTATGGCTATTTGAAAATAAAAAAGCAATTTTTTTGAAAAATTCATAACTTTTTTGAAGTTGGACACAAATTTTGAAAAAATTCTCAAAAATGTTTTTCAAAAGGTAGAAAAGGATGGATAAGTTTCAGCAAAATCTAAAGGGGTTGGGTTCAAAAGTGATCGATTTGGTATGGAATACCCCATATGTTATACCTACATATATTGCCGAAAAGCAGTCATTTTGACTAGATTAGAATCACATGATAACATGTTCAATAACTAAAGTTATTGTTATTCGTACTTATTATTCGAGTCTTTATGTCAGGCCTGATCATGTGCTTTATTCCCTTTAGGCCTGCTTTTCGCACTTCCAGTCGTTCCTATACATTGTTCAGTTGATTTCTTTCGCGCCCTAAGTTCATAAAAGAATGGTCCAACAGAAGAGAACTTTTAGAAAAGGTAAGAAAGATAGGTGTAGAGTGTTTCGATATAGAATCAAATGCAACGAGGTGAGAACTAACTTCTGAAGATGGATCGGATCATATTCCAAGTGAGACATCTGACGCTGAAGAGAGCAATGAAGAGATGACCAATGATGCAAATGAAGATGTCACCAATGTGCTCAGGAAAAGGTGTAGAGCGCTAAATGGTTCAGATGAAGAAACTGCAAAAACCTCTCAAGAGACTGAAACAGCTGTAGATGATACTGTGTGGACGAAATTTGACGAATTCGGCATTCCCGGAAGGCTAACATCTACGTGTATTTTCAAGGGTGTGCCGGAACCAACAGGCTACGCAAAACGATCTTATGGTAAATAATGTTGTCAGTGCATTCTCGTTGATCACAAATGATTATATTATATTAATTTTAGAATATAATTTGACAACTACACTGCCGCAAATACGTACGTGCTTTTAATTGTATTTCATATGCTCATGGAGCCCATGAAGCAAAAATTTTAAACTAAGTTATATATGGTCAGACAAGTGGAGTTTTGAGTTTTTCAGTAGAACTACGTCCTTTGATAAGTTCAAGCAAATTCTACGATTTATCGTTTTGACAAACGGACTGAAAGAAACAAACGCATCCGAACAAATAAATTTGTATTGGTTTCGGAATATGGGACAAGGAAAGATGAACAACGGCCATCATTAATACTTTTTAGCGAATACGTTGTTCTGAAATTTGTCGATACACAGGCTGTGGAAGAAGTGTCACGACTGACAACTTTTTTACGAGCATGTCACTAGCGACTAAATTATTGGCCAAAAAAACTACATTAATTGAAATATTAGAGGAAATAAAAGAGAATTACCCAAAGCAGCCAAACAATCAAAGGATAACATGCCGCGTTTTCCCACTCTCTCATATAGATCAGAAAATTGTGTCCTTACAATATAACGGGTGATTTTTTTGAGGTTAGGATTTTCATGCATTAGTATTTGACAGATCACGTGGGATTTCAGACATGGTGTCAAAGAGAAAGATGCTCAGTATGCTTTGACATTTCATCATGAATAGACTTACTAACGAGCAACGCTTGCAAATCATTGAATTTTATTACCAAAATCAGTGTTCGGTTTTTTTTTTTTTCGGACAAATTTTGTTCAGCGATGAGGCTCATTTCTGGTTGAATGGCTACGTAAATAAGCAAAATTGCCGCATTTGGGGTGAAGAGCAACCAGAAGCCGTTCAAGAACTGCCCATGCATCCCGAAAAATGCACCGTTTGGTGTGGTTTGTACGCTGGTGGAATCATTGGACCGTATTTTTTCAAAGATGCTGTTGGACGCAACGTTACGGTGAATGGCGATCGCTATCGTTCGATGCTAACAAACTTTTTGTTGCCAAAAATGGAAGAACTGAACTTGGTTGACATGTGGTTTCAACAAGATGGCGCTACATGCCACACAGCTCGCGATTCTATGGCCATTTTGAGGGAAAACTTCGGACAACAATTCATCTCAAGAAATGGACCCGTAAGTTGGCCACCAAGATCATGCGATTTAACGCCTTTAGACTATTTTTTGTGGGGCTACGTCAAGTCTAAAGTCTACAGAAATAAGCCAGCAACTATTCCAGCTTTGGAAGACAACATTTCGAAGAAATTCGGGCTATTCCGGCCGAAATGCTCGAAAAAGTTGCCCAAAATTGGATTTTCCGAATGGACCACCTAAGACGCAGCCGCGGTCAACATTTAAATGAAATTATCTTCAAAAGTAAATGTCATGAACCAATCTAACGTTTCAATAAAGAACCGATGAGATTTTGCAAATTTTATGCGTTTTTTTTTTTAAAAAGTTATCAAGCTCTTAAAAAATCACCCTATATAAAAGCAAACCGAGCAAAAGAGTGGCTGTTCTAAGTTCTTGGCATAAATTTGTAAAAAATTGATAAAAGTAATAGAAAACCAGATTCTATTTCATTCTATGCAAGACGTATGAGAATAACAAACAAGTAAGGAAGAGCTAAGTTCAGGTATAACATTTCCCCCTGCAAGTTGTAGTGTAGGAAAGGATTCTCTCTGAGTTTCGTGGCGTGCTTATAGCCCTCATAAATAGCTGTCATAAAAAATAATTTTCGATAAAGTTGGATGCATAGCTAATCAAAAATTATTGTTTTTTTTTTTGAATGTAGCATTATTTCAAATTAAAAAAAAAAAAGTTCCTTTGTTTTTTTACATTATCGCAATTTAAGATATAACTTTTATTGGACAGAAACGTGGAAGCTAAGAACTTATTGTTTTTATTAGATGATATAATCATTTCAATAGTATATTACAAATTTTGGCCAAGCAATAAACACTTTCTAAGATATTTAATAAAACGTAAATTTTTCTAACTGTCAGGGTTTCTTTGTCTGTTACTGTATGTAGGAATTAGTCTTTATCAAAAATCCGAAAACTAGTTTGTTTTAATTTGATTGCATTTATTTATGAAAACCATTTCTTTCCCCCATTCTTAAATGTGCATTGCTTTACTGTGAACATGATGAGTAAATACAACGAACGTGTTTTTTGCAGACTTTTGGCTATTAAGCTATGCACTTTTATATGTTTATTTACTATACGCTTGTCATTGTCACTTATAAAGCACATTTTCTGGATGTTTCCATGCTCATACAAAACAACAACAAGCTAAAAGAAAAATCGAATTTTGGCCCACCGCAGTGATTAGCTTGCTTTTAAACGGTCAAAATACGACAAAACAACTGCAAAAATGTTTTTTATTTACTTTATCTTATATTCACTAAAATTTGTACGGTATCTGAACAGCTCGAAGCTTCAAAAAACAACAACTAACATTGTGGTAACTTTTGTATGACTAAAACTTGTATAGCACATACAAACATATTTGTAGGAATGAAAGATCTAAAAAGTGCTGAGGTGTAAAGGTTACGTTAAAGAGTAATGTACAGCAATAACTAAGCATTATTGTATGATTTGCAGAGGTATTAAATAAATTGCACGGTAATTGCGATAACATTTTCATCTGCAAGTGGTATTGAGGCTAAGACCAAACAGTTTTAAATTGTTTATAAAGACCTATCATACATATGAACGTACATACTACGAGTACATGTACATATATGTACAAATGTAGCTTACAATTGCAAGCATCCCGTTTTAATCAGTATTATTTTTATCAGAAATTAGCTCAATAAACGGTTTTAAGTAGATATCGTTAATATAGTTTCAATAACAAAAATTTTGTCTTTTGCAATTCATCACTATAAGTTTTTCTTCGTTAAAGGCAAATCCGCTGGAGAAACGTTCCGTGGCATTAATGGTGTTTTGGAGGGTGGTACTTTATCACTTTGAATTGCGGAGGAATGGTTTCGACGATTCAGAGTGTGTGAAAACGACACCATGGATAAGCCAGCCGGCGGAAGACCTGTGAGGACGAATACCGATCAAATTATGGAAAAATCGAGTTAAACCGTCATGTGACATCGCCCAGAAGATGAGAGTTAGTCACACCAAACCATTTTAAAGTATCTGCAGTAGGCTGGATACACAAAAACAAAATGAATCTTGATGTTTGGGTGCCGCATGATTTGACAGTCCTTCTGGACCGAATCAACGCTTGCGATATGCTACTTAAACGGAACGAACTCGACCCATTTTTGAAGCGGATGGTGACTGGCGACGAAAAATGGTTCACATACGACAAAATTAAGCGAAAACGGTCGTTGGCGAAGGCCGGTGAATCGTCCCAAACAGTGGCCAAGCCGGGATTGACGGTCAGGAAGGTTTTGCTATGTGTTTGGTGGGATTGGAAGGGAATCCTCCACTATGAGCTGTTCCCATATGACCAAAGGCTTAATTCTACCACCTACTGCGAACAACTGGAGCGCTTGAAGCAGCCGATCGACCAGAAGCGTTCAGAATTGGCCAACAGGATGGGAGTACTGTTCCACCAGAACAACGCCAGACCATACACTTCGTTGATCACTCGTCAGAAGCTACGGGAGCGCGGATGGGAAGTATTATCGCATCCACCATATAGCCCGAACATAGCGCCAAGTGATTACCACTTGTTCCTGCCTAACACTTTTTGTAAAGCATTGAATAAAAAGCGGAAGGGAGATATTTGACAAGTTCTTCTACGCAGTACGGAAGTACAGAAGAAGAAGACCTCCACTCCTTTGGAAGGGCCAAGTGGAGAAGGACCAGTCTTCGCTTGGAATATCCAATTGGCGCCACGTAGCGAAAAGAAGGAACGACTGGAGCGCCCTTATTAACCCGGCTATAATCGCCTAAGCGGTGTACGCCAATAAAGAAGAATAAGACTTTTTATATCCTAAACAGGGCCAAGAAGTCTGTAATACCCAAAAAAATAAGCTTCGGATATATATGTAAATGATCATTCTGTATGTACGCGAACTAGTCCCTCAGTGTAAAGATATCGACCTGAAATTTCGCTCACGTCTTTTGCTCCCCAAGAAACTTCCTATTCCTTAGAACCGCCATCCGATCAAAATTTCTTCGAATTCTTTGTATGAAGGGAATTATAGCATCTCAAATTAACAGTATTTATTTTTAAAATGGTGAGCCATACATGCAAACGTTTCATGAACTTTTGGATCCATAAGTCAACATCAACCGTATCCGTGCAAATGGTTGCAGCAGACAACAAGCATTAAACTGTAAAACCATTACTCCATCGATACAAGCTTTAGGGTTTAACCATGTTACCAAATATTCGCTCATCACAGTATTCATTCTTTCAACGATTTTTAAGACGATTATATTTCTGCCAACGTGGAAGCTAACGTGAGCTTGCTTTTGTTTTTATTTTTTTTTTGCGTTAAAAAATTATAAGTTTTCTTAGAATTGCTTAAAAAAGATTTAATTAATTACTGCACTATGCTATGTTGTAGCCAGGCCATAAAGCTATAAAGATATTGTGGAAGAAGCCAATACTTCGTCTTATGTATGTATACAAACATCGGTAATTTAAATCATAAATTAAACATTTGATCACTCTCGCGATAATCAATTTGGCGGAGACTTGCCTCGAGTTCGAAAAGAAACTTAGTTGGCTTTGATGGCTGATGGTTGAACTTAAAGCGTAAGAGATAATCGATTTTTCTAGATTCACAAATTCACCGACAGCTTTCACTTTCAATAAACAACAATACTGAACATAGCGTTATCACACTATATATAACTGAAAACAGATACTGCCGAAATCACTAACTTTTATGTAATAAACAACAGGAAATGGCTAAGATCTTCGAAGCAGAATTTTCAAGCTTGTTTTGGTTATTTGATTTTTTTGTGAATCTTTTTAGTTTTTTATCTGCTGCTGCGTATAAAAATCTTGAAAAATACAAAAAATACAGTCATAAAACATAATACGTATACACGTAATGCTTATTGTCCCACGAACAGTTGGAAACACAATGGCAAACAAAATCAAACCAAAAACAAAATAAAATCGACACACAAAGCTAAGCAAGTAAAGCCAGATAAAAAGCATAAAACACTGCCAAACACAAATTGGGTCAATTACCTTGCAATATCACCAGACGGCTAACAGGCGTAGAAGTATAGTTGTTGTTCTTGTTGTTGCTGTTGACACAGAGGCAAGTTTGTGGTTTATGGTTGTGCCAAATGTTTCTACGCTTCGAGCCAAAATGTTGCGCATGCGTTTACGATTTCATTGCACTAACACAGCAACAATACGTGTATACAAAAACAGCTTTGCCTCAATATGCAAAGTAATTGAACAGCTTAACGGTAAGAATTAAATTTTGTGATTGCGGTAAAGACAACAAAAAACTATTTAACTTGCCGTGCACGCAACTTGCGAATCCACATGGGCATATAAATATATGTTTATATATACATATCTACATATAAATATATACAAAGGCAACTGAAAAATCGTATAAAACAAAATCAAATTAACACAGCACCAAAGTTGTTGCAACAACACTATAAACAGAACGTAATTTTCTTTAAAAATATAATTGCACTTTTATTATCTGCAATACCAGGAATACTTGTTGCGCGCCGCTATAAATAAACCGCCAATAATTAGTCACTTTTCCCGTAATTTTCGAGGTTCTTGGCGGCAATACACGCTCTGTATAGTACCAAAATAAGCTAGCAACAACAAAAAATTATTTTCGTATTTATTGTCAATGCGCAACCGCACATTCACAGCAACGAACCGCTCGACGACGCTGTGCAGCTCCAACTGATCCAACAAACGAAGGCCAAGCGCAACTCAGCGCTCCCACAAAGCTAACACACACAAAAACATGCGCACACCAACAATGTGCAACTAGTAAGTAAAGTTTTAATAAAAGCATGCCCCCAAAAAGTAGTCGATCAACAGTTAGACGATAAAAAATAAAGAGCGCGCTGATGCTGATGCTGAGTTCTGCGCTCTGCTTTGCTCTGCTCTGATTGGGTAACAGTCTTTGAGTGAGCTTTTTGTTAAAATGAATACAAGCGGTTTCTAGTTTAGTGAGCAGCTTAAAAGTGTCCACCGTTATAAACCAAATCAAGCCAAGCGGGAACAGTAACACAAGTGGGGCTTAAACTGTTTGCAACAACTTATCAGACATAACTTTATCTGCAATGATACCTACTATAGCTTTCTGTTATATTCTCTAAGACCTCTTGTGGAAAATATTATATGTACGAGTATATTATATATACATACATATGTACATATAAATAAATAAGTATGGAGGATGGAGTCATGTGTAGAAGTTCACGCAAGTGAGGAAAGTTCTCTGATCGCCATTCACTTGGGAGTGGCCAGAAACGATTCTTTTGCATATGACTCAAGCAGCTCACGACTTCCGGTCTTTGACCAAGTATCCTCTGGGTAGCCTAAGAACATCCGTTTGAAGGCGAGCTAACGTGAGAAGGCGAAACATCCCCTGCATAGGGTTGTGCGCTGGGTTTGGGACCCGCCACGTAAAAAAACACCCCCAATGAAAAGGAACAACAAGCCTCGGATGAGTGACCCCCCTTCGGCTATAATCGCGTAAGCGGTGTCTACGCCAATTAAGAAGAAGATATTAATTTATTATATATTTTTTGGGTAGACTCCCATAAAGCAGAAAGCGAAAGAGGTATTGTGCCACCTTTAGTCCAAAAATATTTTTTGAAACTCACACAGTACAAGTGGCCAAGTGGTGGCTTAGAAATATCTTAAAACTGCCGAGAGAGACCCTTGAATGCATGTAAAGAACTTTGTCAGATCTTCGCGATTAAGGGCGTATTCTACTCTAGAAATCAAAATTTGAATTTTGTTAAAAAAGAAACAAAAATATGTTTACTATCCATTTTTTTATGGTGTTTTTATTGATATCTTAAGGGGGTATTCTAGTCTAGAAGCATGAATTTCAGGTAATTTTTAAAATGTCCTAAAAAAAAGGCAATTCATATTTTTACAATCCATTTTTTTATTAGCTATTTGTTAATTTTAGAAGAGTAGAGAAAAAATAAAAAAAAAATTAAAAATTTAAATAATGATAGGGGGAGGGGGAGAGATAGGTGTAAAAAAATGGCGCATCCTGGTGACATTAATCCTGACTCTCCTGGTGGTCTGAAAAAAACATCAAAAGAAATTCTTAATCAGTAAGGATGCTGTTATAGTCCCTACCTCAGGGAACACGAAAATTTTTTTTCTAAATGGCAACTGCCTAAAAATAAAAATCATTTTTTACGCTTTCATTTGAAATTCCTGATTTTTTTTTTTAAATATTAAAAACAAAGGATTAAGGATTATATAATGAAGGTTCACACAAAATTTCATGTAAATCGGTTGTATAGAACTTAAGATAATGCCGGTACCGTGTGGAAAAAAATTGTTTCGAGAAAAACTCGTTTAAAAACGTGAGTCTACCTACCTACCGGGCTAGGTACTGCGTCATTAAAGTAGCTCTCAAAATAATTTTAATTTTTAAAAATCCTTTGAAGGATATGTTCTTAAGGGTCTAAACTTTAAATATATAAAAAAAATGGAATTTTTTTTAATTCTGGAGTAGAATACCCCCTTAAAAACTTCGATATCAGCAAAATTTACGTAGTAATTAGCAATTTTTAGACTCATCTTAATAACATTTTACTTCAGATTTCAAAGTTTAAACAATATTCTTACAACTCACGATGTTTATTTATATCACGTTCCCAAAGTCGGAACGCCTCATAACATTTGATTTACATTTTTGATATTTTTCATTTTACAATAACACTTTAACTGATGTTTTCATAAAAAAAATCGTGTTTATTTCTTCAAAATGTTCACAAAAATGTAAAAACTGAAATTTCGAAGAAACTTCCCCAAATTTACTTGGGTAAAGCGATTATTATGGTATAATTTTGATTTCAGGTTATGAGACGAGAGTATGCGAACTCAGAATCTTCAGCAAGCCTAAAGCAGAACTTGGAGCAGCTTAAAGCCGAAAGCAACTTCTTTTAGAGGTCATAGAAGGCATGGCTTTTTAAGTCCTTAAGATCTACATATATCAGTGACATACAAAAAAAAACTTAGTTAATAGGAAGTTTATCTGTGAAATTTTATGAGACTGACACCTGAATGAAATCATTTTCCTTAAATAATCGGAATGTTCCTAATGTTTCGAAATCAAATTATTTTGAGTCTCGGCTAGGCATTGTATCAAACCAATTTGTGATTAAGACGTATGTAAAAAAGTATTCTTTCGAAGATCTGACTTTTGTCGCTTATAACTCGGCTTTATTTACAGTAGTTAATGTACTTCCATTTTCAACATTGGCTTTTTGAGTTGCTTTGTGAACTTACTAACTGTTAACAAAGTCAACAGAGAAATACATTGACGATCAACACGAGTGAATGTAAACAAAAACTGCTCACGTAAGAGATCAATGCTCGCAACTATCTCACTCTCTTATAACTCATCATATCAACAGTTACAGTTATGTAACTCACTAACTGTTGTCGTACGCAATTGAATGAAGCTTGTTGAAAAGATATCAGCTGATAAACAACAGTAAGAATTGCTCGATATAGCGCCATTTAAAGCTCATATTACGATATAAAACAAAAGAAGCAGCCTTAAATAACGGGGTTTTCAATAAGAGCGCTACAAAATATAATGTATATTTTTTTTTTTTCAATAGAACAAAAACGGTTTGGAATATCTATAAAATTCTGTATTCAAATTCATTTGCATGGCCACCACGGACACGCTGAAGCTGAACCCAATTTTCGACTGTTTTCAAGCATAAATCGGCCGATACTCCTGCAATTTCACGATATTCGATATTCAAACGATTAATTGTCACTGGCTTGTTGGTATAGACCATAGACTTGACTTAGCCCCACAGAAAACAGTCCAACGACGACAAATCGCACAACCGAGACGGCTAGTTTACTGGGCCATTCCGCGAGATGCACGTTCGCCAAACTTGATTTTCAATAAATCGA
Source organism: Bactrocera dorsalis (assembly GCF_023373825.1). Classification (NCBI taxonomy): domain Eukaryota; kingdom Metazoa; phylum Arthropoda; class Insecta; order Diptera; family Tephritidae; genus Bactrocera; species Bactrocera dorsalis. The sequence continues at coordinate 20,903,512 of NC_064303.1, read as the reverse complement.
TTATGACATTCGTTGTGTTGCTTGTGGTGCGGTTCTGTTGGAACCATATATTGTCCAAGTTTGTATCATCCAATTCGAGCCAAACATATTCAATTATCATTAAGCGGTAACGCTGCCCATTCACAGTAACGTGCCGGTCTTGATCTAAAAGTACTGACCAATTCGAGCCAAACCTATTCAATTTTATTACGTGGTAATGCTGCCCATTCACAGAAACGTGTTGATTGCTATTGACGAAGTCAGCCATATGAGCCTGATCGCTGAAGATGATTTAGCGGTGAAAATCCGGATCTTTTTCAAGTTGTTACATAGCGGCAGCAATATTCTCGACACTACTAGCACTTCTTTGTCTCACTGGCAGGGAAACAATTTGTACTGTGCCTGTGGATTCAAATTTTTTCACAAGACGCTCAATTGTTGATCTAATAGGACGATTATGACGACCTTAATTGAATGTAGCGCTCTTAAAGTTGAAGCCACTGACTCTGAATTTTGGTAGCAAATATTAATAATTTCAACTCGTGGTTGGATCGTATATTTTTCCGTGTTAAAATGGCAAACATTACTGAAGAGAAATGTCAAAAGAAAGGGAAAAAATATGACGTAGTTTGCTACTTTTGTAGAGACCATTTTCAAAAACCCTTTATGTAAATTATAGCCATATTAATCGCGTGGCGGACTGGCGAAGTTTTATCGGTTGAAGTGCTACTAGAATTCTAAAAAGACCAGCTGCAACTGAAACTTATGATCACTTATTATTATTTGAAGGTGTTACTAAGTATTGATCTGTTTTTGCTACAGAGTAACATTATGATACGTACTATATCTCTATCATATATAGCACTCTTTTCGGTTACGAAAAACAGGTATTTTTTTGTCCGACCTATCAGCTTTAAAGGTAAGTCGATTTGCTGTAACCTGGGTGCTTCGCCAACGAAAGGGTACAAAGATCTTGGAAGAGGTCAGTTTGGAACATAAGGGACACATCTGGTACGATCACCTAAAAGAATTGGTTTTTGGCAATATTTTAATGAACCCCACTGTATGAAAGATCACACATACATACATATAACATTAATATATGAACACAAAAAAGTAAAAACAAAACAATTTTAGCGGTTGTACCGAACTATGATACACTTCGCAGATAAAAAATTCAAGAACTTCATTTTGATCGGAGTCGAATCATTTGTTTGGCAGCTATATGATATAATCGTTCGATAGATCGTTCAACGCGTGCAATCTTTTTAAATCGATATATCAAATATCATAGTATATCACTTCTCAATTGCAAAATATACATAAGCTTTTTCTAAATAAACAAATATGTATGTATATATGTATATATATATTCACACGTGGGTATAATGATGTCAATTGTGTAACATACCTGCTCCGGCTGTCACTCTACTCTACTATAGAGAGAAACATGAAATACAGAAACCTATAATTACTATACAAACATTACATGATGATTATGAAGATTGCAAGACAAGTGTTGCAGCGGAGAATTATCAACGCTTTATTTGATATGTGTGTGTGAGTATTTGAGTATTGTGCACATTTTTAACCACAATTCCTTAAATTACAGTCAGTGATATTATTACACAAGTTTTTAGAGATGAGATAATTGTATCTGAAAAGAACAGATCCATAAAATATTAAGCTTCAATTATGTATATCCTCACATTTGTATCAAAAGTTAAAAGGTACATAAGCATTCCTCTTGAGCCAATCAGTTCATAACCTTTATAGTCCGAAAAATGTATACAAGGTGCGTTCCCAAGTAAACAGGACTTAAAAAAAACCGAAGAATTTTTTTTTCGGCAAAATCAATTTATTTTATTCAAAATAGTCTCCTTCTGCTTCAATACAGCTTTTTGAACGCTCCAAAAGCATGTCAAATGAGTGTTTTAACTCGTTGGCCGGTATGGCCGCCAGTATGCCGGTGCTAGCCTTTTGAATGGTCTCTACGTCTGCATAACGCTTTCCTTTCATGGGTGAATGCATTTTTCTGAAAAGGAAGAAGTCGCACGGTGCCATATTAGATGAATACGAGGAGTGGTTAATGATTAAAATGTAATTTTTGGTGAAATAATCGTCCTTCGATTGTTGGATTCTGAGCAATTTTAGGTTGTCAGTCAATTTGTGCGGAACAAACCATGCACTAACCTTTCGTAAGTCAAAGTGCGATAAATCGATGTTTTGGAGATGTTCAATTCCATTTCCATGAATTTCAGTGATAATTTGGGCTGATGTTTGATGAATTCACGCAAAGTTTCGATAGAATTTCCTTCGAATTTTGATTGGCCCACATGTTGATCGTCATTTATGTCCTCACGACCATTTTGAAAACGTTGAAACCACTCATGCACTCTAATACGAGATAAGCAATCATCGCCATGAACTTGTTTCATCAATTGAAACGTTTCAGTAAAAATAAAAAGAAGTCCTGTTTACTTTGGAACGCACCTTGTATAACATTTGCCACGAAGAAGGAAACGTCGAAAAACATATAAATATATATTTTTCAAGCCTGCTCATTTGTCGAAAAAGTTTTCAGCGAAGTATGTTTTGATATGCTCAGAAATATCTTAATGTATTATTACTGGGAGCAGAAAAAAAGGAAGGATCTTTGCGCTGAATCAAAGTATTCCACAAAGAAGTTCTATTAAAATTTGAGGGCGGAATCAAATTTCTGGTACCGTAACGTTCAGAAAGTTGTAAAAAGGCTTCGGTGATACTTATAGTGAACACGTTGACGACGAACCACGTCCAGGATGACCATCAACATCAAGTGTTGATCAACAAGTGAATAAAATGAAGGTGTTTGAGAATCGGCGAACAGTCAGAGGTCACAGGCATAGTGGGGCCTAAGAAAAAGGAAAGCACGATTGGTTCCAAAATCACTCAATTTTTTCACGTCGCGTTAACGTCTGTGAAACAATGCTTTCCGACTACTGGTGATGAGTCATAGATCTATGCTTACGACCTGAAAGCAGACCATCAATCGGCCGAATGTCGTTGCACAGGTGAGCCGAAAAAACTGCGCCAAAGTTAGTCAAAAGTCAAGGTTATGTTGACAGATTTCTTCGATTATTAAGGTGTGGTGTACTCCGAACTCTGGAAAGGGTGTAGCTTTTGCTACCACTGGAGAACACTGGATCTTCGAAGTTGGAGAAGAAAAATTCTTATGAAGCTCAAAAACTGTCACATTTAGGGGTAATCGAACAATTACTACATCATGGAATACAGAGTTGACTAGCACGTAAGAGTAATAAAATTTAATTATTGTAGAGAATACTCATTTCAAGCTATCTAACCACGCAATCGCACATCACACCTGTTGAATGTTTAAATACTGATATATTTGTATATATTATATATACATATGTATGTACATATATGGGGACGGATGTAGCGAAACACGCTCATGGAATTTTGCACACGGAAATAACTGATTTCATATGGATATCATAAGGTCTAGTAAAAATAAATCACTCTATAGAAACATTCGCCCAAATTGGCAAACACCCTGACTATTAACGAGCCAAAACAAAATTTATATTTTAATTTGTACATTACATATGGGTTAGGCCTAAGTGAGAAAAGTTCTCTGAGTGACATTCACTTGGAAGTGTCCAAAAAAGATTTATGGTTTAAGCAAAGGCATGCACCTGGAATATGCGGTTCCTTATTTGGGAAGATGCCGCTGCCGCTGGACAAGGACTGAGACGAGTAGGTCCATATGGCATTTACCACAGTGGACATATAAAGGATCTCAAATTCGGTGTGGGATGTGGGAGAGAAACTCTGTCGTCGAGTACTGGCATTCACCTCGGTAGCTGAACGTCTAGCCACAATCCACATCAAAACGAAGTTCTTGCAACATATCGTTGATTTGCGATCACGCCCCGACGGAAGAGAAGAACGATGTGACCAAAGATGTCTTTTATGTGCGCTACAAGCGCTGAGATGCCAAAATCGTACTAGGCGACTTTAACGCTAGGGTGGCCAAAAAAGGTATCTTTGGCGCAACGGTTGGTAAATTCAGCCTCCATGATGAAACATCCCCAAATGTATTGAGGCTTGTCGACTTAGCCGGGACCCGAAATATGGTTATCTGTGGTACTAGATTCCAGCATAGAAAAACTCATCAAGCTGCCTGACTGTCTCAGAATCTAAAAGCCGCCAACCAGATCGATCACGTTGAGATAGACGGAAGACGCGTCTCCAGTGCTTTAGACGTGCTTACGTTCCGAGGTCTTAACATCGATTCGGACTACTATCTTGTTACGGCCAAAAACGCACGTCAACAAACCAAGGAAGGTTCGACGTCGAGAAGCTCAAATCACAACAGATAGCCGAAAGATTTCCTACTCGACTCGCATTCCTGCTCTCTGAAAGCAACTTGGTATAAGAAAACTGTGGGACGGCATTTCAAGCTCCTTACGTACAGCTGCAAGCAAAACCACTGGTTTTCGGAAAAGGCAAAAAAACAGCTATGGCGATCAGGTATGCCGTGTCACTGTGAAAGGAAAACATACTTCTTACCTTGCAACGCCTTTATTTCTCTGTGTCTGAACTACTAATACGGCTGTGTAAACTGACGATAAGGAATACCATTAGTTTCGTCAGGATGGGGAAGCCTCTCCGAAGCCTTTTTCGACACCAAATGAGATTTCAGACAAGGCGCCTCCTTCTATCTGCTGCTGGAGAAAATAATTCGAGCTGCAGAAACTTAATCGAGCAGGTACCATATTCTATGAGTGTAATTGGCCATAACAACCGCACCGTTGGTTCTGCTTTCTTCTGTATGGATAAGGAAGCGAAGCAAATGGGTCTGGTAATGAAAAAAGGCAAGATGAAATATCTCCTGTCATCAAACAAACACTCGTCGCACTCGCGAATGGCTTCCACGTCACTGCTGGCAGTTATAACCTCGAAGTCGCAGATATTGCGTCTTTCTTAACACCAACAATGTCGACCTCGAAATCCAACGCACAATAACTCTTGCTAGCAAGGTGCTACTTCGGATTGAGTAAGCAGCTGAGAAGTAAAGTCCTCTCTCATCATACAAAGACCAAGACTCCTTAAGCCAATCATTATTCCCGTCCTGCTGCGAAAAATCAATGGTCCTTTGCGCATTGGCAACGGCGAATATCGCATTCGATTGAACGACCTCATCGTTATAAGACGACATTGACCTACAAGTAGTTCAGCGAATTAAGAGACAGCGGCTACGCTGGCTAGCTCATGTCGTCCGTATGGATGAAAACACTCCAACTCTGAAAGCAAAAACTTATCGTGACAAAACCCTTCTAACCAGCTCACGCTAATTTCACGATATTTAACTTACCTCAAGTGACTTCACATTTTCAAAGTTAAAAAATTTAAAAATAAATAAAATTACTAATTTTGAATGGGAAAGTAAAAAAAAAATATTCAAAGTATTGATCATTTGTAAAGAAGCCAAGTACTTTGATTGTGTCCTGCACCGATTTGGTTTGTGTGCATTGTCGTGGAACAAAACTGCTTTCCCGTGTCTTCTGGCCCATTCTGGTCGTTTTTCGAATCAATATACATATGATTTAAATTGCAATAGTTGCACCAGGGCTTAGAAGATAAAAGCCAAGAATACTTTCTGACGCCACCAAACCCTGAACATTGCCTTCTTAGATAATCGATCTGTTTTTGCTGTCAATGTTGGTGGTTGTCCATGATTTTCTCCATTATAGGCTTCTTAAAATGAATCTATTTTTCATCGCAGGTGACGATTCGATGTGAAGCTGTTTTTTTTCGTCTCTTTGAAACACAACCGTTTTTTTTCGATTTTCCACTTGCCTTATAAGATTCATTCAATTCATGTGGCACCCATTTTCCACACATTGTGATTTTTCCCATAGCTTTTGATATTGTTCGTTGTCCAATATTTAACATGGCTGCCATTTGTTTTAGACTCAAAGTATCATCTTCCTATATTATTGCTTGCAGTTCAGCGTCTTTAAGCTTTTTTGGTGGTCTTCCGCGTTCTGCATTTCTCACATCGAAATTATTATCTCTAAACCGTTGAAACCATCTTATGCCTGTTGCTTCTAATAGACCCTGATCACCATATGCCTCGACAATGATTCGATGCGACTTTGCAGCGTTTTTTTCGAATGAAAATGCTTTCCGAAAATCATCACTTTTCGGTATAATTTGACATTTTCAACACAATAAAAAGTATGATGTTGTTTGTTCAATGGAAGATTATTGAATATGTTTGACACATGTCATGCCAGCAGAAAAGGGAGCAGTAGTAAAATCCTGCACTTATTGTAGACACTTAAGCTTCGTAGAGTCATTTTGAAGGAAATGGCGATTCTCGAAATTTTACAGACCAGTTCCAGTGGGCGAGGAGTGAATTTACAACAATAATTAATATTATGTTCGTGGCTCATTATTTATTTCATTGTCTTAATTCTGGTTATATCTCATAGGGGACAAGCTTTCAGTTGTGTCTTTAGTTTATCATTACTTAATTCTAAAATTCAGTTTTCGTTATTTTCATTTATGAATAACATTACGTGCTAACTACTCGAATTACTAATTTTACAATGCATGAAGCTATGAATATGTATGTACAGTGCCGGTCAATATAATAGCACCAGTTGCAATTATCTGATTCGAGTGATGTAAAAATTTCAGCTATTTGTTATGTTATTATTTTGAGTGTAAGAAACAGTTACATTATTTATGCTCTCTCAGAGTGTGTGCATTTGTTGTCAAATTTCGAAACTGTTAATGAGTTATAAAAGATCTTTTGTCAACACTTCTCATTTCGTGCAGTCAATAAAATAGCACCAGTAGACCCTTTTTTGTTTGTTTTGCAAAAATTTGTGGAAAAAAGTGAAAACGGAAGGTAATAAACATTTTTTTATATTTTTTCTATTAAAATCGTAATATAATTTACAAAAAATTGTATAGTTATGGGACGCGGAAAGCATTGTTCGCCGGAAAAACGTGAACTAATAAAAAAATTTGCGTCCGAGGGTAAATCGTATTCCCAGATAAGGGATATGCTGGGCTGTTACAATAAAATGATAATAAATGCTGTAAGATATGAACAAAAAGTTGAATCCTGTGGTAGAAAGCGAGTTTTGTCACCCTTAATGGTAAAACATTTAGTAAGGACGACTAAGGCGAATCCCTTTATGACAGCTACGGAGCTCAAAAAAACATTGGATGTGCCGGCGAGCGTGGAAACTATTCGCCGCAGACTTCGAGACAACAGCCTGAATGCCTGCAGTCCTCGAAAAGTGCCGCTGCTTTCCTCTAAGCATGTTGCTAAACGAATATCTTTTGCTAAAGCACATCTAAATTGGCCAAAGGAAAAGTGTAGAAATGTGCTATGGACTAACGAATCCAAAATTGTTCTTTTTGGTGGAAAGGGTTCCAGATGTTTTGTCCGTAGGCCACCTAACAGCGAATACAAGCCACAATTCACATCAAAAACTATCAAACATGGAGGTTATAGTATTATGGTATGGGGTTGCTTCTCATATCAAGGTGTGGGTCTCATATATTGGATTAAAACCGTTATGGATTCATCGGTTTATGTAAAAATCCTTCATGAAATTATGCTGCCGTATGCTTCCTACGAAATACCGCTGGTGTGGGTCTTCCAGCAAGACAATGACCCCAAACACACCAGCAAAATGGCAAAAAAATGGTTCAACGATAACTCCATCAATGTAATGGAGTGGCCTGCACAGTCCCCGGATTTGAACCCTATCGAAAATCTGTGGACCGACATAAAGAAGGGTGTATCTACAATAAAACCAACAACTGTTGAAGGGCTCTGGCAGGCTGTGCAGAAAATTTGGAGCTCCATAAAAGTTGAAAGATGCCAGCATTTAGTGGAATCCATGGGAAGGCGTTGTGCCGCTGTAATAGCAAACAAAGGGCACGCGACAAAGTACTGAAAATATGTAATTAATTACTATTAGTATTAATCTAAAAGATATCTGACTAAAATTTTTGATTTATTTTAAGAAAGACCATAATTTTTGTTAAAAATGAATTGAAGTGCTATTATTTTGACTGTGTAGTTTTTAAGGTGTTTGTTTAAATTCATTAACATATTATAAACTGTTAAAAAAAACCAAATAATTTTTTTATGATAATGAACTATTAGCATCAAATAATTTACTATTTTGTTATGAGTTGAATTGGCCCAAGAGTTAAAGAGATATAAACGGAGTTAGTATAAATTTATGCGTGGTGCTATTATATTGACCGCAGCTGTATGTATGTGAATGCTCTGCATTTACATAATCCATGTCCAACATAATTATGTACGTACGTATATGTATTTATGTATATCTGCCAGAGCGCATGAATGTGTGTGTTAAAAAATTCAAATACTAAAATGTCTTACAATGCTTAAAATATTTTTGCTAATCAAAAAAGTCCATTGCTGCGAGAGTTTAGATTAATCCGATGGCATGTGGGCTATCCATGGCGCTCACAGTACGTGACAGATATCTCTTAAATTTACTAAGCAGAAACAAAGCAATGCCATAGATAATATACAAGATGAAAACGCCAGCAAAGGTGGTTACGGCTCGCATGGGATTGGTCCAGTCCAAAATTGGATAAACGTAGTGGTGGCCATATCTGCAAAAGGCGCATACAATCAAATTGAAATTAGGAATATACCATAAATCACAATCAAAATAATAATAGTAACATAGGCGAAATAAGCACATATGTATGTAAGCATATTTTTTTTGTAAGTATATACTGCATATAAGTATATGTGGAGATTTCATAAACTTCAAAATACTCACTCATCCGTGCCGCCCGCCAAGTAGTAAATCACAGTGAATATGTAGAAGAATATGGGTAGCAGCATCCAATAGATGATATGCAGCAGACGCACCGGAAATGCCACCAACCAAAAGTCCACCAACATGAATACTGAATTGAGGCAGTGAGTTATGAAGCTCATCACGGGGTAGAGCATGGGTTTGTCTGCAAGTATTTAAATACAAAGTGAGATTTTTGTCACATTCGTTTGTTTAGCTTGTTGTTGTTGAGAGTGTGAGTGTGAAATTGTTGTAGGGGCGATTTTGCCAAATAAAGTCAGAATGTTTGAAAAGGACGCAAAGGCCGTCTAAATACAATTCAATTAAGTAATATTTTGTTATTGAAATTAATTAACTTAATTACAAGTGGTTTTATCGCAACCTCAATTCAATTAAATACTTTCAAGTAAATATAATATATTTCCATAAAGCATTTTTCCAATGTTTGAGCTCATGATTACTTATCTAACATGTGTCTAAGTCTAAAAATATTTTATACTCTTCCAACATCTTACTACAGAGTAGTATCTTGATAAAACATGGTTCACGTATTCCTTCGCACCATAGGAAGTTTGATATTTTAGATGGGTAATTCGAAAGAACTCGGACCAAAGATGCCACAAAACCACACCATCATAGTTAATTTAGGTAAGTGTAATGGTTGTTCAAGAATAATTCTTGGATTTTCTTCGTGAACATTATCGGAGAAGATTATTTTCTTAAGAAAAATCGTTTTCAAATTGTTCCAAGGCAAAATTAGCAAATTCACGACATTTACGGTGATCCAGTGGTTCTTGAGTGAGAACACTTTTGTACGGAAGAAAGCTCAAATCCTTGCTCAAAATCTGCCAGGTTGTGGTTTGAGGTAGTCCTAATCTTCGAGAACTTTTTATTATCGACAAATTGGGGTCTTCATCAATACTTGCCTGAACGGCAGCAATATTTTCATTACTTCGAGCGGTTCTTTGTCTTATTGGCACTTGAAGGTGGACGTTTACTACGACCATAAAATGGCAAAAGCGCACGAAAAGGATTGCAATTGGAGAACGATTAGTTTGATAATAAAAATGAATAATTTGGAAACGTTGTTCTTGCGTATATTTTTCCATGGTAAAATTGAAGATATTACTGAACACAATGAAAAGAAATTACAAATAAAAAATTTAAGATCAATCCCTATTGCAAAAACCGGTAAAATGGGGTGAATTCTTAACATAGTCTAATATAGGCATTAGAAAGCATCCGTATATATCGGTCTTTATTTACGATATCTTAAGTGGCGAAGCTAGGAGGGGCGAAGGGGGCCATCACCCCGGGCGCAACGTCTTGGGGGCGGCAAAACGATCTTCGGGACGTGTTACTCTCACAGTTACCCTATGCTTTGAATGTAACAAATACTTTTATTTCTCCAAATTTTCAAAAATGGTATTTAAAAACTCCAATTCGGGCAAAAATTCCTGCAAATTGTGTCAAAAGTGTACAAGATATAGGGCGAAAATGGGTTTTTTCTATGGCTTTTAATAAGATGTCTTGTAAATTTACTATCAATTTCCTCAAAAACCGTATTGTGAGAATTTTGGAACTTCAGAATTTGCGTGGCTTCTAGTTCCTAAATTTTATATACTTAATATCGAAGATATTTTGTAAAAATTCACTTTTGTTCGAACCACCTCATGAAACTTGTAGGTAGGTAGATAAAGGGGGGCGGCAGAACATCCTTGGCCCCGGGTGCTCGAAGTTGTAGCTACGCCACTGACAAAGCTCAATAAAAGACAAGCTCCAAGTAGACTTGATCTGGATTCCCGGTCACAGGAACATTATCGGTAACGAAAAAGCAGACGAGTTGGCAAAGGCAGGAGCTTTCCTTAACGAATCCGAGGCGGAGCTTGGTATTAGGCCCGCTGGGATCGATCAAAAGAGAGATCAATAGACAATTTCAACAAGTTGCAAATAACAGATGGAAAAACATTACAAAATGCATCATAACTAAACAATTACGGCCAACATATAACAGGATGTGATAAGGTCAGCCAATGATAATTCTTTTAAGGAGTCAATAGGGTAATCTGGCCTGTTTTTTGAATTTTTTTTTTTTTTCATAGAAATTTTTATTCTACAATAGAACTTTTTTCACATATCATGAGATATATCGTGGAGTGTATAAACAATTTTTTTCGGAATTTTTTGATGACATCTGTCGGAGAAATGGCTGGGTGAATGAGATGAGTTTTTTCACTGGCGGACACGATTTCTCATCTTTGGTTGATCTGAAACACAAAAACCCAATTTATTCTTAAAAATACGTGAATGGTTATCGTCTCTATTAGAATCAGGGAAAATTCTTGATAAATAAAAGAGTAATAAACTTTTTTTTTAATTTCTCCCCATGTTTTTTTACATAAATTTTGTCATAACATTGTCAATAAAATATAAAAAAAATTGGGGACGATAGCCAGGCGTTGAGTTGTTCAACCGGAATCATGTCCGCAAGTTTAAAAAAGTGTGTTTTGTGAAAAACGCGTTTAAAGTTTGAGGTGTGAACTCCGACCGCCCCGAACGTCGAGCGGTATTACTATTTTTGGACCTTTTTCGAAACCTTACAAAGGTAAAGTGGGCTTCTACATTAATTCCAAGGGTATAAGAGAACAGAAAATGTAAAAAAAAAAATTTAAAAAGATTACCCTACTGATCCCTTAATACAGGGAATAAATCTGACTGAACATGCTGCAGTATTTTGAATAATTTCCATACGAACTGTTAACTTCATTACTGCTTCATTTAGGACTATTTTATAAATTTTACGTATTGTATTTAATGACATTATTCACTCCAGCCAGAAAAAAGTGTTATTAATTGATTATTAGATGGTGAAATAATTATTTGCTATTAAGTTCATTCAATTCCCGATTTGGATCACACATAACTGCTTGTAAAATCGTCTGAAACTTTTCACAAATCTGTTTTAAATTCCAGCTAGTTGGCCGCAAAACTGAAGATATGAAATATAAGATTTTCTAGTGAACGGTTTAACTTGAAATTCCCAGTTCTCGACTCTTCCTTAGAAAGAGCGAAACCACCCCGCCTTTTGGGATATTCACTTATTGAATTGCTCGTGTACTACTTCTCTCCACCACAAAAAATCTGCCACAAGAAAGGATGGAAATTTCGTATTTGAAATTAGACTCAACCGCAAATTCCTTAAATGTTCTAAAAAAATAAAAATAGATCTCTCTGAGATTCTTATGCATAAAACATGTTCGGATGACTTAAAGAACTACCAGCGAATTTGGATTATCAATAAAAATTAATTGCCACTGTCAGCAACAATTGTCAAAATGCACACAGAATGAAAAATTTGACATGTATTATAAATAATGTGTTACCCTATTGCAAGACCGATATATGGTGTGTGTTCCTAAAATGTATGGAGCCGATAAATATCACAAGAAACTTACCCATTTTCCCATGTAAAAATATCCAATAAACCGTGGTGATGACCAGCGCCAGCGCTAAAGACGCACCATGCACCAACCAATAGAATTTGATCAGTCTTGGAGTGGTCGGGGGCTCTTTCAATATTTTACCCTCCATCACAGCACTACGTGCGTTGCCCAAATTGTAGTACCATCGTGTCGCGAGTATGGCACCACTTAGCTGTGCCAGCAGGCACACAATTATGCCCCAGTTCGTCAAGAAGATGAAGAATTTGCCACCTGATAATTGCAAAACCAAAGAGGCTATGAACACAGAAATAAAAAAGAACGCCCATGTCCATCGAAACAGAAGGTAATAAAAACTACGCGCACCACTTTGCCACTGAAAAGAAAAAGGGAAATGTTGTTGTAAATTCGAAATAATCGAAAGACACATGAAGAGAGAATTATTCACTATGTCTGTATTATAAAATGAAGCCCACACTCAACGGCTTCAATTAAACTGCCAAGCTTAGTATTACCTCTATCTAACTTCTACTAACACCAATTTCAGCGCTTCGTTAACCTCAGGTTGTTCTTTACGTCCACTTACCCTATTTTGAATCTTACTTAAGGGGTTAGCTTAGGTTAAGAAGTCGATTCTAACAGAGATATCACCGCGAACGCCGAATTGTCGTCGATGAGCGTCTGCTAAACGCTGGGGAAGTCTATTAGTACAGTGCCAAAGAGCAAGAGGCCAGTGGAGTTCCAACTCAGTCCCTTCCAATATTAGCAACTTATAGCTAGCTCATCAGCTTTGCAATTTCCAACAATTTCGCTATGACCAGGCACCTAAACGAGTCTCGTGACTCGTGATAAATTTGCTTCATGCATTTTCTAGTGAGGATGGAGTCTCCTTAACTAGCTTTGAGTGCACAGTTAGTTTGCAAATTTTCAGGAATACAATTGTTGGAAAAGAGAGTTTCGGCGTATCCTTGTTCCTTTCATATGCCCAGCATCCCTGAGCCTTAGAGCGTACTTCGCAGCAATGCACCTGCCGGCAATGTGCATGACAATGTTGGTGTAGCCCGCACTGCCTCAGAGAGCCCTAAAAGAGCCGCTCTTTGGATACGTTCAGGTTTAATAGCAAATGTAACATTTTCGAGCGAATACGCCATGGAACATTATTGGCTTAATTAAGCTGTCCTCACATTTGATGAGAGTCCTCACCTTTTCCCTTTAGCTCATATACAGCAATATAAGCCAACCAAAGAGTTTCTTACTCTCTCCTCAATATTCGGCCTTCATGAAAGTTTTTTGTGGAGGATAATTCCTAGGTATTTGATCTTATCAACAGGTTTGAAAGAGGAGAAGTGCACATCCTGTTCAACATAAACATTTCAGTTTTACTTGGTTTGGCGGCTAAGCAGCTTCTGTTCATCCAGTTGGATACTACTGTGTGTTAGGTGCAATGCCATTTTTCTCTTTCTTTTATTTTAGAAGCCGATCAAGTCGTAGATGAATGCCAATAAAGATAAAAAAGTCTTATTATAAAGTCCTTCTTCGTTAAATGATGGCGAGGTTCTGAAAATATGAGTAGTATTTACAGGCCTGATTCTGCCGGAGTCAATCATTGCAATTTTGGTTTTGTCGACTCCGTTCCGGTAATTTTGATGTCAAGGATGCACACCGCTCTAGAGAACCAATTGTAGAAAATATAAAACGCTAGCACTAGGATTGCTATCGGAGTGGCATAATGAAGGCATAATCTTCAATACTACATAGGCTGCTATATATATTTCTGGACTTGGCAACATTAAGTGTTGCCAGGTGCAATCTCGCTTTCAAATTTCTATATTATTTTTGAAAGAGATTCTTAAAATGTTTTCGACGAATTTCAATACTAGAACTCACAGAGTGACGTTTGGTAAAAAATTAGCCATACGCACTGGTGTCCACATATTTGGTGTCAAGGTCCTTGAAAAGTACAACTTTTGGGAGTGCGAGTAAATACCTTGCAAGATTTTAACCTAATAACTTGATGTTTTAATTGTATACAGTACAGTGAAAGATTGAATATGCTCACACACCTTGATTGGAATTGGTTGAGTACAGTCCATTGTCCAATTTTTATACTGATTCAAAACTTCTTCTCAGTAAGTTTGGTTTAGTTAGCTTAAGTGATTGGAAAGATAGGCACATTTTATCATTTAGAGGACAGAGCCAAGACCCTCAAGTTATCGCCAGCACAAGCTGATAATCACTCGGATTTCAAAATTTCATTTAGGTGAACAAAACTATTATACTTTGTACAACATGTTGTCATAGTATAAAAATACTCTAATCGCTCTCTCCGGGCCTGCAGTGTTAACATACTATATAAGTACATACATATGTACATATATTACAGATATGATCTACACAGTTTAAAATCTTAATAGTGATCTAAGTTAGATTGATTTTTTTTTTAATAATATTATATATTTTTTAATAATGTTCAGTAAGTAATTCTAAGAATGTTTGTAAAACTTAAGATTAAATAATTAGCAAAGTTCCCCATAAACTACAAAGATTTGCTGTTTATTAAAAAAAATGTGTTTCTCCGTATTTATTTTTATGGAAAAACCGCAACATCAACTTACTGTTCCTGAAACAGCGTCAAACGTATGACGCTACTATGTTTTTATGTATGTATATTTATATGTATGTACTCATATACTAAGTATTTAAGTACTGTATCTGTTGTGTGCTTCCAGTCACCGCAATTGACAAATTGGCACAAAAACCATGGCGATCAATGCCCTTCAGTCGATAACATGTTGCTAGTTTATTTACAGTTCTGTTGAAGAAATTAGTACTGCTGATGTTAAGTACTTTTTTTAGTTTTTCAACTTTAAACACTAAACTATTACACTTTTCCAACCTAGCTTAATATTTTTATCCATAATTTTTAAATTAAATGGTTGGACAAATGTACATGCATTAAAATAACTTTATTACAAAGTGGAGGCAGATGTTAAAAATTTGAGGAGAGTGATTCAGCTATAAAAGATGGTGTTAAGGTACGGTACGTTTGGCTTATGATTCCTCGAACTATTATATTTTTCGGTTAAATACACTGCAAAAAGTAACGGAACTTAGCTAATGCAATATTTATTTTTTAATTTTTTAACCTTGTAGCGCTTGTAGACATACATATCTGGCATGTGCATAGTGGAGAAAGCTGTTATAAGATTTTAAAAGATGGGTATATATTATGGGCCGCAAGCAGGAACAATCCTAAGCCCTCCGCTCCTTCGAATGCATCCCCGGTAGCTTAGACCACTGCAACACGGAATCTTCGCGGGATGATTCCTTCTTTGCGCGCCTACCTAGAAGGATAATGTGGCCGTGACGAAATCGCTGAAGTGAGGTTTTTCAATCCTGCATCGAAACTAAGGGGGAAGGTGGGTGGGGAACCTTCTGTCGGGTTGTTTGATCATCTTGCACTGCTGGATCCGTGGACCTCCCACGAGCTTAGCAAGCATTAATCTACAACCCTAGCTTGTGTAGCTGCGAGATACTTCGGGTCCAAAGTGGGTCTTTAAAATTACTTTTAAATTACTTGATCTTAGCAACATGCTCTGACTGGACGCGGTATGTTACATATCTTGGCTAACGAACAGTTTATAATAAGTATAGGGTGACACCTTGTCGTTGTGAATTCTCCATTCGAATGCGATAAAAGAGTATTTGAGCAGAAAAATTAAGCCGTTAAGCTTTTATATGAGCGCATAGTGGCTGATAACAACGATATCATCGGTCTACACAACAGTGACGTGGCGATATTTCCGCCTTCTAAAATTTTGATAAGAAGTACTATTAGCCATATGTATTTACACATGGCACATACCTGCATATATACATATCAACAAACGGTTATGAAACTTAGTCACACAAAATTACACGGAAGAATATAGAAATACTTGTATGCTTCCACCCCAAATTCAACAATTTGTTATCTTTTTCCAATTCACTCAGCAAAAACACGTCATTTTTGCAAAAAAATTCCACATTCTGTATACATTTGCAAACCTTCTCTAATATAATCAAACATTTAAGGTAAATGTATTTAAAATATTGCCATGGTCATGGTCAACATCGCGCCATTTCACTTCGAAAATAATATGTTTGTCAAATTTTAAATAATTTAAATAATGTTGAGGTTTTATTGTTTGCTACAAACTTTGCTAAGGAACTTAACATTCATCATCAAACGGGTTTAAAACATGTAAAAAAAGATGGCTACAAAAAGAAGCTTGATATTTGGGTACCACATGAATTGTCCCTGAAATATTTAATGGACCGAATTAACATCTGCGATTCTTTCCTGAAACGAAATGAAATCAAACCATTTCTGAAGTAATAGCAGACGAAAAGTGGATCCAATACGACAATAATGTGCGAAAAAGATCATGGATCAATCGTGTTGAAGCTCAACAAATGGTCGTAAAACTTGGATTGATGCCTTGAAAGGATATGCTGAGTGTTTGGTGGGTTTGGAAAGGCATCATCCACTATGAGCTGCTCCAGCCTGGTCGAACGATTTATTCTACATTTTACTGTCAAAAACTGATGAGATTGAAGCAAGCAATCGAAAAAGCGGTCAGAACTGATCAACAGAACAAATCGCCTTCCATCAAGACAACGCTAGACCACACACACCTTTGATGACTCGGCAAAAACTGGGAAAGCTTGGCAGAGAAGTTTTGATGCACCCAACCTATAGCGCCGACTGGCATCATTGGACAACCATTTGGTCAATGCAGGACTGCCTTAATGGAGTAAAGTTGGCTTCAAGAGAAGCCTGCGAAAATTACTTGTCGCAGTTTTTCGCCGAGAAACCAGAAAAGTTCTATACTGATTTAATAATGTCTCTTGCTGAAAAATGTCAAAAAGTGGTCGATCAAAATGGTACATATTTGGTTCATTAAAGTTAATTATAAATACAATAAAAAAAAATAAGTTGAAGTTTGATTAGAAATAGGAAAAGACTTTTTATCCAATATTCACAAAAATATAATTTGCTTATTCCATAGTTTGACAGTTTTTGTCACACTGAACCCTATTAAAACAAGTAAGGAATGGCTAAGTTCGGGTGTCACCGAACATTTTATACTCTCGCATGATAAGGTGATAATCGAGATTTCATTATCCGTCATTTACGTATTTTATTCAAAATAGCGTTATATTGGAAGAAGGCGTGGTTGAGAACCGATTTCGCCCATATTTAGTATATGTCATCAGGGTGTTAAAAAAATATTATATACCGAATTTCATTGAAATCGGTCGAGTAGTTCCTAAGTTATGGTTTTTGGTCCATAAGTGGGCGACGCCACGCCCATTTTTAACTTTTAAAAAAAGCCTGGGCGCAGCTTCCTTCTGCCATTTTTTCCGTAAAATTTTGTATTTTTGACGTTTTTTGTTAGTCGGTTAACGCATTTTTAGTGATTTTCAACATAACCTTTGTATGGGAGGTGGGCGTGGTTATTATCCGATTTCATCCATTTTTGAACTGTATATGGAAATGTCTGAAGGAAACGGCTCTATAGAGTTTGGTTGACATAGCTATAGTAGTTTCCGAGATATGTACAAAAAACATAGTAGGGGGCGGGGCCACGCCCACTTTTCCAAAAAAAAATACTTCCAAATATGCTCCTCCCTAATGCGATCCTTTGTGCCAAATTTCACTTTAATATCTTTATTTATGGCTTAGTTATGACACTTTATAGGTTTTCGGTTTCCGCCATTTTGTGGGCGTGGCAGTGGACCGATTTTGCCCATCTTCGAACTTGACCTCCTTATGGAGCCAAGAAATACGTGTACCAAGTTTCATCATGATATCTCAATTTTTACTCAAGTTACAGCTTGCACAGACGGACGGACAGACGGACGGACGGACAGACAGACATCCGGATTTCACCTCTACTCGTCACCCTGATCACTTTGGTATATTTAACCCTATATCTGACTCTTTTAGTTTTAGGACTTACAAACAACCGTTATGTGAACAAAACTATAATACTCTCTTTAGCAACTTTGTTGCGAGAGTATAAAAACAATGTCAAGAATCAGGGGAAACACAACTTCGACACGTTTATCTGGGTACAACACGCACGGTCACTTATTGGCTTTAGAAGTCACAATGTTTTGCGCTCCAATTAGGGAAACATTTTTTTGTTAGTTTCCGCTTGCGTTGCCTTTTGCGGAATTGGCATCGCATTCCGACCGACGTTCACAACTATGTTCTAGTACAAATTTTTAATTGTTTATAATGGCAATAATTTGTAATTATACCCAGAACTTGTTTGTAACATACTGAAGGAAACTCTACAAATAGAGTGAAATTCCTCATAATCGGACACTCACCGTCGCAGTGTTTTTGTCTAGCTATGAGAGCTGTCCACATATGAGAGCCTGGCAAAAACGTGTGTTTAAAATGTATTCTTACACTCAGAAGCTTGAACTCAGAACTATATTCATATTGCAATAATAAATGCGAGCCAATATCATGCAGGAGTCAATAAATGGACATTTTTCCATTAGTTTTCACGATTATCAGAGATAATCTGAACAAAGTGTTATCAAAATAGTGTCCGTGCTCGGTCTTTAGAAGATTTCGCGGCCGGTTATAGGAATTGGTTTCGTATGAAAATATGAATGAAAACGTTGTGTCCATGAAATTTTGTTCGGTTATGGGAGGTGTCAGGCTACAAGAACTGTCCGTGCTCGTAATAGGGAATTTCACTGTCTACAAATAGTAAACATTCAACGTGACGAGCTTAGTCGATTTAGACATGTCATGACATGACATTTTTCAAAAAAATGGCTTTTTTATTTTCAAATAGCCCTAACTTTTGTAGAAATGACTTTTGGAGACCTTTTTTTCAAATTTTTGTTTTTGAATGAACTTTTCGAAAAAATACACGAAAAAAATTCAACACGATCAATTATATAAAATAATCGATTTTTTCGTCATTTTTTGGAAGTTCACCATTTTGTTTTTTTCCTCAAAAATAACTTCAATTAATTTGACAACTATCCCTGATAATCCCGGAGTGGGCCGATTTTTTTTATATTGTCTGTGTGTATATATACAAACTCGTCTCTCAGTTTTTAAGATATCGTTTTGAAATTTTGCAAACGTTATTTTCTCTTCAAGAAGCTGCTCATTTGTCGGAACTGCCGATATTGGACGACTATAACATATAGCTGCCATAGAAACTGAATGATCGGAATCTATTGCTTGTATGGA
Organism: Bactrocera dorsalis; assembly: GCF_023373825.1. NCBI lineage: Eukaryota > Metazoa > Arthropoda > Insecta > Diptera > Tephritidae > Bactrocera > Bactrocera dorsalis. The sequence goes on along the minus strand of NC_064303.1, from coordinate 20,883,953 downwards.
AAACTTTTGCATTTGACAAGATATATTCACGAAATTTGGTATAGATTATTTTCTAAGGCAACGATGTAATCTCGGAAGAAATTATTCAGATCGGCTTACTATAGCATATAGCTGCCATACAAACTGAATGATCGGAATCAAGGGCTTGTATGGAAAACTTTTGCATTTGACTTGGTATCTTCACGAAATTTGACATGTTACTGTTTAAGATAATAATATAATCTCCGAAAAAAATTGTTCAGATCGGCATACTATAACATATAGCTTCCTTACAAACTGAACACATAGTTACTAAAAGAAGTCCATCTGTGAAGGCGGTAATATCTGCGGTGCAGCCGAATTTAACTTTTTTTCTTGTTCCGTGTAAATACTGCTAGACTTCAATCTATCTACCTTTATCTACCTTTAAGATAATGCCTTATTTGTTTATTTTTATTTCATATAAAAACTGAAGAAGGGAGAAAAACGTTGGAAGCTCTGAAAAAATGATGACATAGCTTTTATTATATCACATTTGTTAAAAAATCATAAATTTGTAAGGTCTAGGTAAATGCTTTTCCATAGAGAAACTTTTGATTAAGATATTTAAATTCTTTATAATTTGTGTTGTTTAGTCACGCTTAACCACTTTGCATTGCAATTTGCACAAGAAAGTTTTTCAACAGCTGTCACTTGAACTTGTCAAAGGTCATGAAACTCTAACTTATGCCAAATATAGAATGATTTTTTATTTAAGTACATGTTTGTATACATGTTTGTATACATGTATGCAAATAAATTTGTTTATGCACACAAACGAAAATAGCACACGAAAACGTCGAGCGCGAAAATTGCAATGTCAACACAAAATACACTGGCGTAGGCACAAAATTCGAATTCCCACGATTATTTAATTGTTCAATGCCAATCCACAGAAAGACATCTTTACTTTTTCTTTTGTGTTACCCTAGGTTAAAAGAATTTGTTTGCCTTCTAATAGGGTCGATTTAATTTTACACTTGATTATTTGATCATTTATATACCTGCGATTGATAGAACTGATCCAAATGCTTATGTTTGAAGCCGAATTTTCTCAGTTTAAATTCGTTCAGAAAACTCCGACCGAAACTCTGCTTCATTTGCATTTTTTCTTATACTTTATGTAATTATACAACCGAATTTTATTGCAAAAATTAATTTTTAATTAATTTTTTTTTTTTTTTTTTGGTTCTTTAACTGTGTGCACTAGCAAGAAGACACGCGTGCACGCGAACAAGACGCACGAACCGTAACTTATGTTGTCGTATATGTATGTATGATGGATTTTTTAAAGTGTTAACAACAACAACAAATCGCGAGCAAGTACCGAAGCGGAATGCGCCCTCAAATCGAATGGCAAAATTTCCCTGGCTAACGATAGGTGAGCGTTTTTGGCTGAGTCTAATTATATGAATGCACAGATGTACATACATACATATGTACTATATAATAAGTATGTAAATATGTGATTTGCAAGCACTGTGCGATCTTGTAAAGCACATCTGTTTAATTAGATAGCAAACACGGGAATGTAGGAATGTAAAGAACCGACCGACAGCTGACACACACCGGTGTGTATATGTACGTCATATGTACGTACACATGTGCCTAACTAAATAACAATTTTTTCAGTAGAGATGCACGTTACACAATTCGTCGTTTATTATTCACAAATTTTGTTTTATTATTTTTTCATACTTTTTTTAAATTTAATTTCGATAATTATTAATTTTTTGGAAATCCCCGTTTGCAGCTTGCTCTCATAGCCTACGACGCTCACCAACGGCTCGTGATAAACTGCTGTATCTTTTTCGTTTACAGCTCTTCTGCAAGATGAACTAGGCGCTCGCGTGAACGAGCATGAACTGTGACTAATTTATATTGGCTTCTTATTATATACATATGTACATATAATTGATCGCGGTGTAGTATTCTAATTAAATTATGTGTTCGAAAAAATGTGTGATAAACGTACACTACCGCCGCGTTGACAGTGTCAGCACTTTATTAGCCGTCAATAACTCGTGCATCACTCACACGAGTCGCGTGTCACATTACAGATCGTAACAGCTCGCCGCGCCCTTTTTAGCGCCAACATCACCTGCATTCAACAGCCGTTATGTTTTATGTTTCCCCCTCTATGTATTAAATACAATGAACCCTATGCCAAAGCGATCAGAACATATGTATGTATGTATATGTACGCCCATTTGGCTGCTCAGTTCTGCTCTCCTTTCTCTCCGTTCAAACACTACGTCATGAGTGTGCCTTTTGCAAAAAAAATATATATATGTTTATATACATATATATATAATATATAACACCGTGACATACAAAATAAAATTTCTTTTTATACCAGAGCTCAACTCAATAAAAACAGAAGATCCTATCGGTGAAGTATAGAGAGAGCAATTTACTGATCGACAGAAGCTTTTCGAAGAATTTTTCAATTCGAGTCCGTCTCAGAAATAGCCACTAGTAGTTACAGCTTGTGCGATAACAGTAAATAATTATTTTCCTAATAACCGGGAATGATAGAGGTAGAGGTTATGTAAAAGACGAAACCACCCTTAATACTAATAATGAGGACTATAGATACATTATTTGCGACTTCTTAATCCCAAAAACGGTATTCGTTCCAACAGTAATGTGTCATACAACGAACGCATGAAACCATTACTTTTTAAGTAAATACGAGTATAATAATAATAACTTTACCTACCTACTGAGAGAACATACATATACATATATGCATGTCAAGTAATTAACTTAAGCTGATTTTTATAGTACTTATGCAGACCGTTTGACTGACCAGTTTGGCACAAGTGAACCGATATTTTAAAACGTATGGTACTTATTACTTTTACGGTTCCGTCCGAGCTCCGTCCTCCCTCACCAGATTTCTCTAGTCAGTCTCGTTGTGTTTCCATAATCTCTTTGTCTCATCTAGCTAACATGTTCGCTCACATTCAGAGATCACCAGAACGTGTAGTCAATTGAATTATAATTAAGAAATGATGGGAGTTATTATTGTTATTTTATTGCGTTAGTGACCATTTGTTGAACTATGCCGAAAGTGAGTTCATGAGTCGATCGAATCGAGTGGGTGATTCACAACGAAGAGAAGACGTTTTCAATATGTGTTAGAAATGAAAATTCTAATTCTTTATGATGCCATCATTCTTAAAAGAATGCTATAACTTAATTGACTGGTAATATGAGCATTAAAATAACTGCAACGTGATCCCGCCTTGCAAAGCGAAAAGAAAAATAAAAAAATCAGAGCCACTAATACAAACAAAACAAAAGTGTTTGAATTCTGACACTTCCAAAAGTAATTTGATGAAATATCAACAATGGAAAGCCTCCGCTCCTTTTCTAATGTTTGAAGGTGCCACGTTATGAAACCGACATTTTTGTTGCCGTGTTAGCTTTCAAACAAGTTGTTGAGGTTATTTTTTCTTTATTTATGGATTACAAAGGGAAAATTCCCGAATTGTCAGAGATGTTGGAAATTTTAATTCAAATGCAGAAGTACATATTAAATTGTCAAATATCTAAACGTTCCGTGAGATTAGTGGTGTTTTGGAGGATGGTGCTCTATCTCTTCGAACTGCGGAGGAGTGCTTTCGACGATTCAGAGCGGGTGAAAACAACACCATGGATAAACCAGCCGGCGGAAGACCTGTGACGATAAATACCGATCAAATCATGGAAAACATCGAGTTATACAGGCATGTGGCATCTCGTGAAATCGCCCAGAAGATGAAATCATTTTAAACCATCTGCAGTAGGTTGGATACACGAAAAACGAAAAAAGCTTGATGTTTGGCTGCCGCATTTGTGTCAAGCAAAAAACCTTCTGGACCGAATCAACACCTACGATATGCTGCTGAAACGGAACGAACTCGACCCATTTTTGAAGCGGATGGTAACTGTGAACAAAACATGGATCACGTACGACAATATCAAGCGAAAACGGTCGTGGTCGAAGGCCGGTGAATCGTCCCAAACAGTGACCAAGCCGGGATTGACGGCCAGGAAGGTTTTGCGGTGCGTTTGGTGAGATTAGAAATTGGCGATCCACCATGAGCTGCTCCCATATGGCCAGACGCTTAATTTTACCATCTATTGCGAACAACTGGACCGCTTGAAGCAGATCGACCAGAAACGTCCAGAATTGGCTAACAGGAAGGGTGTAGTGTTCCACCAGGACAACGCCAGACCACACACTTCATTGATGACTCGTCAGAAGCTACGGGAGCACGGATGGGAGCACGCATCCACCATATAGCCCAGACATAGCGCCAAGTGATTACCACATGACCTGAGGGTTTAGTTACAATTTCCGGCTACATTTTTGTCGCAATGTATAAACAGTCATGGTTATCTGACACACCTGCCGTTTCAAATGAAAAAATACTTTTGAACACTCCGATATCAACTATTATCTACGCTTCAAAATGATAAAACTGCTCACTACGGCGTTATGTAGTTTCAGCTGGATGACAAAGCCATGACAATATAGGAAGTGTGAACTATTTATGTAGTTATGTTAGCGAGGGGCAAGAATTGTTTGCTAGAACGTTTTCGCAACATCGTTAAAGAGCATTAAAGTTGTTGCTTTTCTGTAATTGACAGCAAAAGATAATAAATGTTTTTATATATAGAAAGATACCCATTATTACATATCACGCCGGTGAAACGAAACAATGTTGGCAGTTGTTTACTTTTCACTTGCGTCATTAGAAAAGTACGCAACAACCAAATTTTAAATTAATTATCATTATGATCAGCGTGAAGCGTTGTCATTTCCGTCTGTCTGTCTGTATGTAAGCGCGAAAGTCCCTCAGGTTTTACTACTAAAGCAGCGACATGGAATTTTTGCAAGTCTTTTTCTCCTCAAGAAGCTGATCGTTTGTCGGGACCGCCGATATTGGACGGAAATCAAGTGCTTGTATGAAATTTTTTTTCATTTGAGAAGATATCTTCGCGAGATTTGGCAGGGATTATTGGCATTTCTGAAGCAATTGATCAGATGAGAATATTATAGCATATAGCTGCCAATCAACACAACGATTGGACAAGAGTTTTTAAATAGAAAATTTTTGCATTTGATGAGATATCTTCATGAATTATTATATAAGATGCGTTATTGCCTACGGCCGAAGAAATTTTTCAGATCGAGTCACTGTGGCATATAGCTTTGATACAAAGTGACCTATCCAAATCAAATCCCTATAAAAAATGTTTCGTAGTTATGAAAGACATTATTTATTTTATTTATTGGCTATTTTTAAACCGGTGGTAACCCTTTTGAATCTTAAGCTTGCTTACACCCCCACTGTTTGATAGTCGTTCATACTTCAGTGCTTTAATCTACCTTATCTTGTTTATAGCTTAACACTTAATAATATACGGTAACCATTTGTTTGGAACTAGCCTTATATTATGTACCCTTATGTTCTATACTATAAGTGATTAGTATAATATACGCAGAATATTAGTTTCCGTGTGAAATTTTCGCTTTTATTACATTTAAACCAACATTTTATTTGGTTATTACTTCTAAGTAATGACGAAACAAAAAAGTGGTGATAAGCTGAGTGTATATGGATTAATCATATCAGCAATGATTTTAACATTCGGTGTATATTTACGGTTATGCTCTAGTTTGTGGTACTTTTAAATTAGTGGTAATTTTTTAAACATGTTTTATACTTATGTGTGAAGTAGTATGTGAGCTTAAAGCATTTTTTGGAAAAAATGTCAGAGCTGAGTCTGAACCAAATTAATTTAATTTCGAATAAGTTGGTAAATGCTTAAATTTAGTACAAGGTTGTTGAAAAAAACACATTTTTTCGAACTTACAAGTGGATATAATCCCTAAAGGGAAAGCAACTCTGACAAATTTGAATTTGTAAATCATCTGTCATTGGGTTTAAGGGAACGCAAGCATACTAATGTTATATACACTGACTTTAGCAAAGCTTTCGATAAAGAAAATCTCTTGATTTTCGTACATAAACTTGATCTTCAGGGCTTTCAACCAAGATTTCTTCAGTGGGTATCTTCTTATCTTTATAATTGAACACAAAGAGTTATATTTGGGGATACTCTTTCATATACAATTAATGAATCTTCAGATGCTCTTTTTTTGTTCTTATTATTTATTAACCATATCACTTATGTAATAGAATGCTCAAAAAGTTTATTTTATGCCGACGATGTAAGGCTTTTTATATGACTTCAACTGATGAAAAGTGTCTGTTGCAAACAGACCTAAACAATTTGGTTGATTGGTGTGATAGAAATGTTTTGACATTGAATCTTAAGAAATATAAAACGATATTCTTTTCTCGTAGATTTTAATTCTGTTGATGTATGCTTCATTTCAATATTCATATTGTTACCATGGTCTTCTCAGTTTGCTTATTCGTTCCTCTAAAGAATTTAGAGTTCAATACGTTACTAAAAAATTTGTTACAACCTTGGTTGGACCTATATTGGAACATGGTTCTGTTGTATGATGTTGAATGTTAGTGAAGACATAACATCATTAGATGGCAAACCTTATTTCCCAATCGATGAGGATAGAGCAGACGGACCATTGCCAGACCATGAAGAAGTGTGAATAACAATTACCAGTCTGAAGAACAAAAAAGCGGCGTGGGTCGATAGATTGCCTAATGATTAGACCTTATCAGTGTAACTTTAGGCCTGGAAAATCAACAACTGACCTGACATTCACCATACGCCAAGTATTTTCACAGCACGAAATGAAGCTGCCTTTATGTCGGGATGTCTGAATTTAGTATTCCCGCAAAACTAATACGACTGTGTAAACTGATGTTTTGCAATACCAAAGGCTCCGTTAGGATCGAGAAGGACCTCTCCGAGCCGTTCGATACCAAATGAGTTTTCACCCAAGGCGACTCCCTATCATGCGGTTTTTCGATATACTTTGGGGAAAATAATTGGACCTGCAGAAATAAGAGAGTGTACAGCCGGTGCTTTCTCCAGGATGGATAAGGAAGCGAAGCAAATGGATTTTATGGTGAACGAGGGCAAGACGAAATATCTCCTGTCATTAAACAAACAGTCTTCGCACTCGCGACTGGGCTCCAACATCACTGGTGACAATCATACCTTTGAAATCGTAAAAAATTTCGTCTATCTTGGAACCAGTATTAACAGCAACAACAATGTCAGCCTCAAAATCCAACGCAGAATAACTCTTGCCAACAGGTGCTACTTCGGACTGAGTAGGCAATTGAGAAGTAAAGTAATCTCTCGACGAACAAAAACCAAAATCATTATTCTCATCCTGCTATATCGTGCAGAGGCATGGACGATAACAACATCTGATAAGTCGACGTTACGATTTTTCGAGTAACTATCGCATTCGATGGAGCGATGAGCTGTATGAGATAGACGACGATATTAGGTATAGTTCAGCGAGTTAAAAGACAGCAGCTACGCTGATTGAACATGTCGTCCAAATGGAAGAAAACACTCCAGCTCTGAAAGTAGTTGACACAGTACGCTGCGTGAGAAGCAGAGGAAGAAAGTAATTCCGACCAAATGTAATAAAGTGCTACTTGTCATAAGCACTTTTGGGATGGCCTTCAGATCCTTCGAACGACTGAAAGCAGGTTTCACGGAGCGGCAATTTCCATTTGGGGAACAAGAAAAAATCACACGGAGCCAATTCTGGCAAATACGGTGGTTGATCGGTGGTATTTATTGCGTTGTTCACAATCACAATCTTACTCTTTAAAAAAAAAATTCAGCTTCATCGGGACGAGTCGAGCAAGAACACGTTTCATACCCAAAATATCCACCAAATTCGAACCATGTTATAACCATGTTAACCTATTTTATATTATTGTAAGCCACATGAAATAATCTATAACAATGTTGGTGCTTATGTACGAGTAAGTGTTTAGAAAAGTTGTGAATTCTTATAATCTGGTATATTAAGTGCAGCAACTGTAATAATTAATTAATGCTTTTCATTCGTTCACTTCTTTTGATCGAGAGAAGAGGTATTTGTAAGTTAAGCACCTTAATTAAATTAATTTAGATATTAAGTAGCAAGTGAAATCTTCATTACTTATTTACTCCTCAACTCCTATATATGGTATATAATATATATGCACTTCACAAACTGAAACGAAAACGAAAATGTGACAAACGAAAGACTTAAGCCACAAACTGGTGAATCATACTCGTATAATATGTAGGTTCACTATAAGCAATATAAGCCAAACTATAAGGTGAATGCATAAAAAACATCCCAACGAAACTTTCGGAACACCTGCTGAGTCACTATGGATGTGTGGTGACTTGCTGTTGTCCTAATGGAACACAATTTTTTTCCTATTGACCAAAGCTGGCCACTTTTGGGCGCTTACTTACTTCAGACTGACTTATTGTTGAGACAATAACAATTTGAATATATTAGATGATACGATGTAAATCGCACTAAATACACAGAAAACCTTCTGGACCGAATCAATGCCTGAAATATGCTGCTGAAACGGAAGAACTCGACCCATTTTTTAGGCGGATGGTAACTGGCGATGAAGAATGGATCACATACGGCAATATAAAGAGAAAAAGGTCGTAGTCGAATGCCGGTGAATCGTCCTGAAGAGTGGCCAAACCGGGATTGACGGACAGGAAGGTTTTGTTTGGTGGGATTAGAAGGGAATCATCCACTATGAGCTGCTCCCATATGGCTAGACGCTTAATTCTACTATCTACTCCGATCAACTGGACCTCTTGAAGCTGGCGATTGACCAGAAGCGTCCAGAATTGGACAAGAGGAAGGGTGTAGTGTTCCACCAGGACAACGCCAGACCACACACTTAGTTGATGACTCGTCAGAAGTTACGGGAGCACGGATGGGAGGTTTTATGGCATCCACCATGTAGCCCGGACATAGCGCCAAGTGATTACCACCTGTTCCTGTCCATGGCGAACGCCCTTGTTGGTGTAAAGTTGAACTCAAAAGATGCTTGTAAAAATTTTCTGTCCGAGTCCTTCGGAAATAAGGAGATTGGTTTCTACGAGGGGAGTATTATGAAGTTACCGTCTAGATGGAAACAGATTATCGAACGAAACGGCGCATATTTGAACTAAATCCGGTCACTGTAAAACTTTTTACAAAGCTTAGAATAAAGAGCCAAAAAGCGACTCTCATTTGGGAAGAGCAATATTAGCATCCTGTTTGAAGATCTGGTATTTGGTAGACACGGCTGATCAATTAGTGACTTCTATAAATGCTCATATATATATAAAATATCCGGACCTATAATGCATTCACTTCACTACATACTACACTCACGTATATGTAAGTGTGTATATGATTGATACATTGAAAAGAGGAACCGTTATCATTATAAACAATTCAATAACATCGCTGTTTAATAGGACTACGTTATAAATTATGCAATCGTCGAACCAATAACTTATTGTTCCTTGTAAAGAAATGTAACCTAGCACTTGGCCTTTTCTCACAGCAAACTTTCTCAAATCAATATTATCGATTGCAAACAGAAATGACTCTGACTCAACAAAATAAAATTGAATTAAATAAAAAGCTAACTATAATTTAAAAAAATTAATTTAATTAAATTATTTCTTGAAATGAACTTAAGCCCTACACTAAATAATATTTTATGTGCATAATTTATTACATATGTATTACAGGTATTAGTACTATAATATATGTATTATATGAAATGTGGGAAAAATTGTAAGACTTTTTAATTTAAACTTCGAGCGAAAACATGTTCCCCACCGTATTCGCCTGCTTTAGCTCCTCGTGACTTGCGGCTATTCAAGAAACTCAAACGACTGCTGCGGGAAAACCGTTTTGAGTCAATTAAAGGCACTAAACGGGGATCGCATTGAATGATATTCCGGAAATTAACTTTAACAACAATTCGAGGATTGGAAAAAATATATCAGATCCAAGGGGAATTACAATAAGAAAACATAAAAAAAATATATACAATATTGTCCATATGAAGCTATAAAAATTTACCATCTTTCTGGCAATTTGGGGATCCCATACCAAAAGAACTGCGCCGGCATAGCGGCAGAATATGTACTAGCTTAATACATATTCTAGCTTAATACATATTCTACCGCTATGTCGGCCCTTATACCCTTTTTTGATGTGAACCGAATTAAAGTGGGTTCTGCATCGATTGGAGCAAGGGCTGGGCTACACAACGGGTACTTCAAAACTTTACACTCGCTGTTTTTCAATTAGTTTTTAACCGGTCTTGAAACATCAGGTCGAGCCTTCTCTTGATTGAAACTTATTGTGTTGTGTCTAGTCGCAAATTCTGAGAATTTTTAAGCAATTGCTTCAATTTGATGAGTTGTTGTCGGTAGTGTCCTCTAATCCCAACAAATACAGAACATTACCTTGGTGTCATGGATATAGGATTTTCCCATTGATTTGTCCAGCTGGCTGGTTGGCAACGTTTCACATTTGATTTTTTGCCCTTAAGGTTGTCGTAATGGGCCCATTTTTCATCACCAGTCACACTCCTATGCAGAAACTATTTTGTTGTGTATGCTCATTGAATCTTATTGGACATGTAAATCGTCTTTCAACGTCTCTTATCCCTCTACCGCATACAACGCCATATATGGTTTTGGGATTTGTTGCATTTGGCTTTGCATTAGCAAAGTGATGTAGCGGAACAAATTTGTAAAGGTAGTTTTCTTTGGACAATTCTTTGTTGATATTTCAGATACTGTTTGATTTTGATAGGTTTTGCTTGTTGTTTTCGTTTAATTTTGTGAAAAGTTGTCTATCAAATCGAGTAACGCTAAGTGTATTTCGCGGTGTTTTGGACAAAATTTTTATCATATAAATTAGGACTTTTCTCGAAGAAAAAATTTTTATAAGAAGGAAAAACATAGTGTTCACACAATAAAAATACAAACCGCCTGGTAGGTAAGTACTATAGGCACGCTTTTGTGCAAAATCGGACAAAGCCATATATGGTCTTTCATGCAGTACATACTATTTTGCCTTTCATGCATTTTAGTAAAATTTTTTCAGCAATGGAGACCGGAGACCGATGAAAGCAGTTCCGAAGACGTATATGACGTGCCTGTTAGCTCAAACGCAAAACGCGCTAAAAAATCGAAACCACCAAACTGGAAAGAAAATAACTTGCCACCGTATTTAAGTGAAAACTTTCTATTTCAAGGAGACATGGGGCTTCCAAGTTTTATCGATGAATTAGAGACGCCAGCGGAGTTCTTTCAATTTGGTACAAAAATATTTTTTTTCCACATGATTGATATGTGCCTTGTAAATTCTTGGATCTTGTGGCGCCGTAAGTCAGGGGAATTTATGCTGTTATCTAATTTCAAACTTGCAGTGAGCGAATATGTTTGCAAGCTAGGAAAATCCCGAAAACGAGAGCGTCCAATTGCATCCATATCAAACTCTTCATCTCCGAAAACAAGCAGAGGAAGGCACCAAAAAGAGAGTTTAAAACAAAAAAAAAAAAAAAAAAAAAAAAAAAAAAGGGGGCGTCAAACTTTCCTTTTGAATTCTATACGTTACAGGCACTGTATCGGACACTTTCCGAACTGGATGAAAAATAGACAAACTTTGTCAAACCAATGACTGCTCATCGTTAGTATATACTTTTGTGAGAATGTAATGTATTCTTGTGCTACACTTTGCCCCCCCACTCCAAACTGTTTCACACGCTTCCACACTGAGTAAAAGTAATACACTCCAAGCAACATTGTATGCATAGAGAGCCATATATGGCGGCTTTTATTTTCTGGTAAAATATGCATTGTAAAGTATTTTTTTCTACAAATATATGTAAAAGGATTCAAAATAAACGTATATTAGTGGAGTTTTAATTTTTTTTCATAAATAAGATGGCCATGCGGTAGAGGGTAATCTTCAATTCATATGACACACAATTTCCCTCTTTTTGAATGTATCCGGCTATCATAGACGCTAGGAATCAAAACGTTTCAACTTATTTCCTCAAATTCGTCATATTTCGAAAGCATTGCATAATGACATCTAACATAACGATTAATTACAATAGCAAAGAAACAAGGAACAAATTGATGGTGTTCAAGAGGTAATACGTTAAGGTGGGCTTGTCAATTCAAAAACATATTGTCTCACACCAACTAAATATGTAAAAAAGGACCAACCATCTATAGACTAAGATAATATGTATATTAGACTATAAGGCTCTACGACACGGTATCAAAATAGCGAATCCAACGTTAATTTAGCCCATGATGGCAACACTCCTACCTACTTAAATACCTTGAAATTTAGTTTGAAAATTTTAAAAAAAGAAAAAAAAATGTTTTTTTTTAAAAATAATCTAACTTTAACCGTAATATCTTTTAAATGGTTAGATTTACGAAAAAATTAGTTTTGGACCTTTTTTGACAAGCATTTAAAAAATACAGGCCGTTAAGCGAAGGTCCCTCCCGTTATAATTAAGAGCTCATACATGAAGATGCTTTATTAGAGGTGTATATCAACCAATTTTTTAGAGTACGAAGCGAAAAATAACATTCGTTTTTTGACACACCCTAATATATATACTTATACTAAGTTGAATGGCCTACGTCTCCTTTTGGGTGTTACAAACTACTGGCAAACTTAAACCCTGAACAAGGTATACAAATTTGAATCCCAAAAACGAGAAATTAAATTTGAAATTAATAATCCAAATCCCAACATCGGAATCAAAAAATGATGATTAAATTTTTAATCCAAGATGTGGTTGGGAAGTTCCAATTGAAAATTGAAAATCAATTTTTTTATCCAAAATTTATGAATGAAAAAATTCGCAACCCTGAATATGGGTATTTATGGAAGTACAAGGTGCGTTCCAAAGTAAACAGGACTTAAAAAAACAGAACAAATGGTCTTTTCGGCAAAATCAATTTATTTTATTCAAATTAGTCTCCTTCTGCTCCAATACAACTTTTTGCACGGTCCAAAAGCCGAGTCGAACGAGTGTTTAGCTCGTTGGGCGGTATGGCCGCCAGTAAAACCATTTGAATGGCCTCTCCTTTCATGATCAAATGCTTTTTCCGAAAAGGAAGAAGTTGCATGGTGCCATATCAGGTGAATACGGGAAGTAGTTAATGGTTAAAATGTGCTTTTTGGTCGAATAATCGTCCTTCGAATGTTGGATTCTGAGCAATTTTTGGTCGTCAGTCCATTTGTGAGGAAGAAACCGCCCAAATGTTCGGTCAAAATGCGATAAATCGATGTTTTAGAGATGTTAAATATCATTTGCATGAATTTCAATGGTGATTTCGGCTGATTTTTGATGAATTCACGCACAATTTCGATGGAATTCCCGGTGTTTACGGATTTTGATTGGCCCACATGTTGATTGTAATTTATGTCCTCACGACCACTTTGAAAACGTTGAAACCACTTCTGCACTCTGCTACGAGATAGGCAATCATCGCCATAAACTTGTTTCATCAATAGAAATGTTTCGGTAAAAGTTTTAACAACTTTAAAACAAAATTTAATGCTGGCACTTTGTTCAAAGCTCATTTTCACCGATAACACAAACATATTAACACTTAAAACGCAATAACTTCACTTCCAATCGATGGAATGTCACTGGACAATCGATAAAGATAGCAGATTCTAATGCACCAGTCGACATATAGATGGCGCCACAAGGGGGCGCTAGGTTCAAAAAGTCCTGTTTACTTTGGAACGCTCCTTGTATAACACATTTGACTCTTGTAACTAAACTTGGTGAGAATTATTCGCTACTTAACACTGTCACATGACAATGGATGAAACCGCTTGAGTCCATTGACCCATTGCAATTTGTCTCCTTCATCTTCAATTACAAACTTTTTCCGACAATTACAATATTGCACTTGAAATCAATTGATTTGACCGTAATGATTTATTCTTCACCTTTTATGTAAGAACAATTAGTTTATCATAACAGTGTTTCAATAGACATACATACATGTATACCATATATGGTGTATGTAAATGTGAATCTTTGATTCTGTCTTGTGGAAAAGTTATATATTGCATATGAACATTAATTTAAACAAATTACATGTCAATTTAATGCATTGTAAATGTATTATGCACACGTATGAACATACATACAAATAAAAAATAATTTAATAGGAGAGTAATTGCCAAGAGCGACGATGGAGAGTGAAAGTAATTGAGTCGTGTAAACTTGTTGAACCGGCAGAAAATCGTAATCAAATTATAAGTGTAGTAATATTGTGAGGGTTTGAACTCTTCGCATAATACATATGTATATGTAATTATTAAGAATAAATACACTTAGTTGCGTTATGGTAGTTTAAATAAGAGTAATTGGCCCCGAAATAATACCAATTATTTTAATTTTTTAATCAATAAATTGTTATTAGCTTTAGATTTGAGTTGCAACATCTCCACATTACTACCCTTAATGAAGTGACAGAAATTATAAAGTTTGCCGATAAAATAATTTAGTTTTCAATTCGTAAATTCCCACTCAAAGCTCTTCTGATACAACGATAATCATCTCTGTATGTGAAGTCATTGTATCTAGCCAACAGGAGGGGTGTAGTGTTCCACCAGGACAACGCCAGACCACACACTTCGTTGATAACTCGTCAGAAGCTATGGGAGCTCGGATGAGAGGTTTTATCGTATCCATCACATAACCCGAACATAGCGCCAAGAGATTTCCACCTGTTTCTGTCCATGGCGAACGTCCTTGTTGATGTAAAGTTGAACTCAAAAGAGGCTTGTTAAAAGTGGCTGTCCGAAATCTTCGCAAATAAGGAGGGGGTTTCTGTGAGTGGGGTATTATGATAATGGAAACAGATTATAGAACGAAACGTCGCATATTCGAACTAAATTCGATCACTGTAACACTTTTTATAAAGCATTAAATAAAGAGCAAAAAAGCTGAAGGGAGATATTTGACAACCCAATATTTATTTATATCTACAACTAAGATTTATAGACGCGTTCTTGAAAGGTTAGGTACATATATCTTTAAAACAAGTTGGTATACGATTTTTTTTTATTTTCCTAGCATATACACGTAAGAAGTCTAAACTTTCTCGCACTGCCGACATTTAAATATGCAAATTATTTACCGTTTTTTCTCTATTCTTCGTCCCACAGGCCATTTCCCAAACCCCCTTAGGACATCAATCGATTTTCAAAGGAATCGTTGTGATTTTTATTGAAATCCCACCTACGCACGAAATGTTACAATATTTAATTCATATGAGAACAAGAGACCGATAACAAAGCGTATTCATTTTTCAACTACAGCAACGTTTTGAAGGAAATACCTGAGAACCAATGCAGCTGAGTCATTACTGAAAGCAATGAATGAAGTAGAACAACTCGAGCCGGCAAATAATGAGTACTAACTGCATGACCAAGTTCAAAGCGATTGATAAGCTGATTGCTATATTAAACTAACGGTTATCATTGACAACAATCTATTTAAAAGAAGTGTGATAACTAAGTCGTTATATAAAATGAGAGCACTTTTACACTTATTCAGGCAACAGTTGACCCGACTCTGGCATTGTGAACGGGTTGGCATTGCGGTGATTTGGTTGTTGCTCGAGCGCGTATTTAATGTGACAAAAGTGAAGTGAAGTAGTTTTGTATAATAATTAAAAATGTTTTACCAATAAATTTCAATTCTTTTTTTTTATGTAAATAATCTAAATCAGATGCGTGAGACGTCGGGAATCTGTCATCAGCTGTGCCATCCGCTGGCGAAAGAGTTTCAACGAGAGAAATTCTCGCTAACGCATGAACCTTCAGAAGTTTTCTTCAAATCTCAGGTAGGAGTCTACAGCAATGGACAATAACGGTGTTCTACCTTAAAAGCAATCAGCAAAAATCATAATTTGTTATATTTCTTCTCCAAAACAATTAGTGGCAAAGCCAGCCGAAGTCGATCATATGGCTAATCTATCGTTGGCTTTTAGCCGCCACGTTTGCTGTCGGGGTGTTAGGCAGCTTGATCCAGACATTTCAAGAGGGAAAATGGTTTATCTATCTCACCGATTGGGGTTTCTTTCTCTGTATGTACACAAGCGTCTTTGGCGCCATTTTGGTAACGATCTATTATTGCAGCAAAGATAATGTTTGTAAGTGTAATTGTGATAAATCTATGCCGTTCAATTTGAATTTTGATAAGCCCGTTTACAGTTGTACCTCCATGGGCGTTAAAATTATATTGGGCTTCTTATTGGACCACATTGACGCTAGCTACACTTATAACGTTCATATATTGGATATTCATTTTCCCAAGTTAGTACCGCTATCAAATTATTTTAATGATATCAAATTACTGTCATAAATTTTGTAATCTTGTGTTATCAAAATTTGCACATACTTGTATAATAAGGTAAAGTACCCTAAAGTTATTTATAAGCGAGGCCAAACCGCTAATTAAGAATATAATCGTAAATCGGTCTAATCAAATGGATTGATTATCACAGAGGCACACGTACCTACCTTTGTTATCCAGCAGCGAAAAACTTATAAAATCGGAGCGTTGTTTCTTATCAAAACTCATAAAGATTTAAAAACTAGTATAAGGTGGACGAGTGCTCATATAAAAAGAAGAAGAAGAATCATGCAAATACAGTCTGTCAAGTAAGAGCGTGGTCGACTTTACCGACAGTTAATGAAAGATTTCGCTCTAATTCCTTCGCGAGCCGATAGAGGGAAGCTTTGTCCTTGATGCATTGTCAACAAAGGTTCAGTTGTCGTTGATCTTTTGAAAGAGAATCACGTTAAACCCCCTTAGTGCTAAGTACGCGTCGCGCTACGAAGCTATGCTCCTTAGCATCCACCCGAAAGATCCCAAACTGTCGCAATCAGCGGCTGCTAAATATATGAGAAAATCGAAGGCATTTGTACGATATAAAGTGGCTAAAAATTTCGATGATTTACCAGAACCTGATTCGAGAAAAAGTGAATAAAAAAGATGAAAAAAGAATAGTGCATCTGTTCTCGCGGAATCCTGCTTTAACACTGCGGCAAGAACAAGCAAAATTAATGGCAAAAGGTTTAGATATATACTACGAAACTATGCGAACCCTTCTTCATACTCATGATCTGAAATGACGCAACACAATGAAGAAGCCTCTGTTGACTGAAAAACTTGTGACAAAGCGACTCGCTTGGGCGCATGAGAATATTGATAGAGATTTTGAAAATGTCATTTTTACTGATGAATGTTCTATATGGGCACGTTCTGTCCTCACGCGAGCCTGGTCAACTTCCACCAATAGGCTTGTTCAGCGGACCGTAAAACATGGAATAAAGGTGCATCTTTGGGGCTGCTTCTCAAAGCAGGGATTCGGCACTTTGTACCTCTTTACTGACAACCTAAATGCCGAGAAAATGATAAAAATCTACAAAAAGGCTTTACTGCTATCTGCCAAACGATGGTTCATCAGAAAAAATGAAGATTGGATTCTGCAGGAGGACAACGATCCTAAACACCGCAGCAAGCTCTGTACTCAGTGGAAAAGTCAATTTGGCATCGTTACATTGGATTGGCCGTCGCAGTCGCCCGATGCAAACCTTATTGAAAATGTGTGGGCATATATTAAACAAAAGCTTCGTGGAAGATACACTTTGAAGCAGTTGTCATTCGAAATTCGTCGGATCTAGAGAACCTTGCCACTAGAATACGCTGTCAAATTAGTTGAGTATTAGTATTTAGCGTAGCAAGTCGAAATATTTCTGTGTTCCACAGCCACAGTATTGATATAGAAAATAATGTCATTGAATCATTGAAATATAATACTCAAAAGCAAACAGTATTTTGTTAGAAATAGAGAGAGAATATGTCTCGCAGAAGAAAATTATCGGATCGCTAGGACGTCCTTTACATGAATCTGCTTTATTAAACATTTTGCTTCACCTAACTGTTGTATGTATCAGGTGGAACTAATTAAGATAGATATAGGGTTATATATACATAAATGACCAGGTCTGTGTCTGTTCATTCGTCCGTCCGTCCGTCCGTCCAAGCTATAACTTGAGTAAAAATTGAGATATCTTCATGAAACCTGGTATGGGCAATCCTTGGCAAAAACTAGGTACGAGTTCGTAGGTGGGAGAATCGGACCACTGCCGCGTCCACAAAACGCCATTAACCGAAAACCTATAAAGTGTCATAACTAACACATATCTCGAGATCCGCCCAACCGATTATATAAGAAATCGGACCACAGCCTCACCTACTTCTCATAAAACATAATTTTATTTTCCATCTGATTTCTTCCTTTGCAGAGTACAAATCAATTAATATAACAGGTATGTCAAGTTATGGTCAAAAGTTTTTCACATCCAACAAAAACTGTTCAGCTCCTAGGTAGCGAATATTTGGAGCCCAGGGGCTATAGTTGACTTTGTACCAAAAATATTGGTTAACATATGAGATATATAATAGAAATTCAGAAATTCCTTCCTGCTTTTCTGATAGTAGTATGTCTGTATGCCTCAAATGGTTTGAATCGGGTTAGTACTTCCTTTTGACCGCGTATACCTAATATACGAATTTTTGGAATTTCCGAGTGACCACATATACCGACCAATATGTGAGTTATCTTAATAAAACTGAGAGACTTATAACGATGCATATTTGTGCTTAGAATGAATAAAATCGGGCGAACACTCGTCCCAGACACCGTATAATTAACAGGCTTCATCTACCTAAAGGTACTTCCTAGGCCTTAATCTTTGCACTTTGTAAGAGTTTACAATATTCCGTTATACCCAAACTTAGCACTTCCTCCTTTTTTAAATGCTGGCAGCCCTATTTTCTCCGGAACACTTTAATTAAATAAGGTCTCTCATCCGAGGCTGTTGTTTAGTTTTCATTTGGGGCGTTTTTGCGAGGCGGGTTCCAAACGCAGCCTGCCTTCTCACTTTAGCTCGCCTTTAAACGGTTGTTATTAGGCTACCCTGAGAATAGATATTGTACTTGGTCAAAGATCGGAAGTCGTAAGCTGCTTGAGCCATATGTAAAAGAATCGTTTCTGGCCACTCCCAAGTGAATGACGATCAGAGAACTTTCCTCACTTGCGTGAACTTCTACACATGACTAAATCCTCCCTAAATAGGTGGCACTCAATTGCAACTTACACGAAAAATAGAACATCATCTGCATCAAGATATATAATCCCGGTAATAGAAATTATACGTATATAGCCTGCCAAATCCCAATCCGATTCAAATGAGAGACCACTGAACTCCCATGCCACATGATTTAAAAATTGTAAATCAAGATGTATAGTTTACTAGTACTCCTTACCTTTTAGGCTACTGGATATGGTGTGTGTAAGCTTTGAATTCCCTCAACGAACGTTAGACAAATATTTTTAAATAAACTACCAAACCCAGAAGCTCATGCTCAAGATAGCTCACTTGAAACGTATATATTTGGGAGTATGCATTTATTTAGCGCACCACAGAATACCTAAAATTATTATATATTCGTAATTAATATTAAATGTTGTAAATATCGCACTTTAAAAGTTTAATTATGCGCATTCAGGGCCGACCATTACTCATCTAACCTAACCAAAATAGTTAGCAAAATTTGAACATTAAGCTCACCTATTTCGCAAATCAAACTACTTGTATTACACACTTCTTTCATTTATTCACAGCTGACAATCAAAGCGGTTGGAATGTCTATAATCTGTGGGCGCATGGCTTCAATTCAATACTGATGATAATGGATCATATGCTAGTGGCTTTTCCAGTGCGCCTATTACATTCTGTCTATCCACTATGCTTAGGTGTAGTATATGGAATGTTTACTGTTATTTATTATTGGGCAGGAGGCGTCGATCCGTAAGTAAACATACATATGTATATGTAATACGTTTATAATATATACCGTGAGTGCCACTGAAAATCGTACAGGACATGTTATTGGAAAAGATAGGAAAATAAGAATAAAAACTTTAAGTTTAATATTTTGTTGGGCAGCCTTTGGCATTTGTAATTCTTTTCGCATCGACTCGACTGACTGTCGAAATTTTCTTTCAAGTGGATCTCACAGATGCTCGATAACATTCATATCCTGAGACTACGTGGTAGATTTTAATACTTTTAATAAAATGCCCCTGAGCGTCCGTGTAAAGATTGAAAGTTCTTCGGATTCCCATTTTCTCAGCACTTGTTATTAAATTTCTCTTCTGGATATCTATGTAACCACAATGGTTCGTAATATCGTCGATAACAACCAAATTACCGACTTTGTGTGCTGACATGCTATACAGCCCCAAACCATCTCGTATACTCCTCCATATTTGATAGTCGAACGCGAAATAAGTGTGCCCATCTCTTCATTTGGTTTTCTCCACATTATTTGTTTGTCATCAGAAGCAAATATGTATGTTGAATTTTGACTCATCCATAAAAATAAAATCATGAAGTCTCTGATCTGAAGTCGTTCGGTTAAGATCGGTACTCAAAAGCAAACTATAATTGTTTGCGTTGATTGATAAATGGCTTGTAGCGAGTAGTTCTTCCATGAGCCCATATCAAACATTCCTAGCGACATTGTACAAACAGATGAAATCGAGATGATACAGGAGGGCTTTATAGAAGCCGATGTCAAAGTTGGACGAGAGGGGCACCAAACTTGTTATGTAATATTTTACTGATATTAATAAATTGGCCGAGAGGTGTGGCACCGCCTTCTTTTATGTGAAACCACATATCTCGGGAACCGCTCAACCGATTTCCATCAATATTTGGTATGTAATATTTTATTGACATTCCTACGGTATGGAAATGGTCGAAATAGACGGGTTCTTTCTACTTCTCATACAACAAATTTTTAAATTCCATATAATTCTTTCACTTTTCAGTACACAAATCTAACACCAATGAATATGTATGTATATTCGGAAAAAGAAAGAGTTCATTTGAGGCGTGCCACCTTATGACTCAAAATTTCGTAAACCGAACCTAAACTGTTCAAGCCCCTAGGTACTGAATATGTGGACACAGAGCTTATAGATGAATTTTTACCGAAAATGTCGGCAAATGTGCTATAGTAGTTAGTGTGTTAATGTGGCTGAATCGGGTCAATACTTCCATTAGCCCCCACATATGTACCTAATATAAAGTTTTTCGAATTTCCGGGTGACTTTATATCAACAATATGTGAGTTAATAAAATTGAAAGGGTGTGTTTTTCTTATAACAGTAAATACATATTTGTGCACAGAATGAATAAAATCGGGAGAAAACCCTACACCATATAACTAACACCTAAACACCATATAACTAACAAACTTTATGCACCACAAGTTACTCCTCCTCCTTGGCAATAGTCCTTGCAATTTGCAAGAGTATGAAATGTTCGGTTATACCCGAACTTAGCTCTTCCTTACTTGTTAAAAATGCCTTAATGCTTTTACTTGCACACAACTCTGACCAGTGGTACACCCATGTTTCTAGCAGATAAAAATTAATCTATGAAAACATTATAATTTCAAATAAAAATATGTTACTTAAATTTAAATCAGATTATTTAATGAAATAATTACTTGCTATATTCTTGCAGTTTCGGAAACCGCTTCATCTACGAGATACTGGATTGGTCAAATGCGGGCGGCGCAATTTTAACCATACTTGGTTGCGTATTAGTAATCTTAGTATTCTGCTTCATACACTTTGGCCTTTATAAGCTGCGCACATTTATTTATAAAAAGCGACAAAGTTCCAAATTGACATTGAGTGCTTAATGCTGAATAAGATTGCTACAAATAGATTTTTGAAAGAGATATTACTTACATATGTATATATATTGTGTACGTAGATATAAGTATAATAGTCAAAGCATGAAAATGTTGTACCACAAATTGTTGTCATATATACATACATATATAAATTATTATATTTAAATTATAAAAAGTATCTTATGTTTAATAATTTGTTTTAATTTAATTTCTGATAGCAATTGGAACAGTAATATGTACAGTGCCTCAAAAAAGTATGCGGAAAATTAATTTCAAGAAATAATTTTCCTGCAATACTTACGAAGGTTTATTATTATTATTAAAATATATTTTGTAATTACTGTATTGCAGTTTTAATTTTTATCTAAAATTATGTTTTAATTTTAAAGGAACATAGGTAAAAGCGCTTTAACCGAAAAATTCGGTGAATTCATATTGTTACGAATTTACTCTTGCTAGTTTACTTTGTTAGGTTCGTATCTCTGGATTGACAAATAAAATCAACACTGTTTAATTTAATTCAACAACTCTTTATTTCACAACTCGTCTACACTATAGCAGTTTACTCTTAGCACTGATTGATTACGTTGGCGCTGCCACGGCTTATATAGCCACGCACTTCTCGCTGATGCCGACGTGTCCTTCTAGAATATCGCGTCTGGAAATTACCAGAACATACGGCTATACGGCGCCAGACGCAAGCAGACAGTCGCGGCGCCAGACTCAGCAATTGTTTACCTAGACAAGCAGACAGTGCGGCGCCAGATGTCTATTGTTTCGACGAGCAGACAGCCGCGGCGCCAGATGTCTACAACAAGACAAATGCTATTCCATATACCTACAGCTATTGTTCATAATCAGGGATGCATATAGCAATACAAATAAAACTTAATACTACTTTTTGTAACAATATTATAAAATTATTTGTAAAAAAATTGTATATATGTATATACTAAATTAATTTTACTTTTAATTAATATCAGGAGGGTTATGCATTCATCTTCAAGACTTCTTTTAATATATTTTGCACTGTTTTTTTTTTTTTTTTTTTTTTGTTCGCTCCGCAGAGATTTCTAGGCTAGTTTTGGTGTACTGTTGGATAATGTACGGATAGCATGTTCTAAATCTGTCCAGAAGTGCGTAGTCTGAATAAGATCCAGGGGCACCAACAAGGGCGTTCGCCATGGACAGGAACAGGTGGTAACCACTTGGCGCTATGTCCGTGCCAAATGGTGAATGCGATAAAACCTCCTATCACACCTCCCGTAGCTTCTGACGAGTCATCAACAAGTAGCTTTTGATGATTATGTTAGATTATGGTCTGGGCCTGTATGACAAAATCTGATGAGGAATTTGCTTTTCATTGAAGCCACGATTAAAAAGTTTGATTATTTAAGTATTTTAAAATTACGTTGTTCTTAGCATTGAAAAAGGTTATCAGAGAATTGGATCTTTCAATAAGGCAATCATCCTAAACTTGTTGTTAGTAAGTGCCTATTATACGACCACCAAAAACTCTGGAAACTCTATCTAACCTCTATGTATTTATGTGAACAAAAAGTGATGCAGGCTCAAACCGAACTCCTTGTAGAAGCTACCTCAGAGCAAGCAGCAACAATAAGAGGGATAATGAAGTAGCAGCTAGTAAAATACTTGTAAGTACGGGTGATTTCGTGGTAAGTTCTTATTTCACCACCTTTGAACTAGCGCTCAGTGCTGCAGAGTAAATATACTATTTTATCTGCTTCGAAACCAATTCACTGCCATTACACAATCTTGAGTACTATTCAAGTATGTTAAGTGATTTGTGGATTGCATAAATAGAGTACTTTTGAAAAGGAGTAGTGTGTGTATCAGAAAGTTGCAATAAAGAAAGAAAGAGAGGGGCTCGTTGTAGAGCTGTTGAGCATGGTAACAGTCGATGACAGCTTGATATTTCTTATACTGCCAAATTTGTGAAGGCAAGTTGTCTGAAAGTTGCATATCCACAAACTATAGTATTCATAAGACTACTACTAGCAATTTTATAAATACATAGGGTTTGCTAGATTAATAAAAATCGTTATCTGTGTATATGAGGGGGGTAATTCGTACCCAATACCATATGTACATATATTTCCGACATTAAACTATTGTGTGCCCAATATTATACGTTTTGTTAGTTATGTTAAGATATCTTACATATTGACCGTGTTCGTCACTTAGTAAGTAGTTCAGTCACAAGATCTTTGTAATTATCAGCTTTCATATTTCCAAGAAAATTTTAACAACGCTTTTAAATGCACTCCAGGCTCGTATTTCAGTTTCATTGAGCATTTCCTCAAATGTTTTATCTTTTATTAGTTCTGTTATTTGCGAACCCACAAAAATACGTTCCTTAGTTTTTGCTTCACTGACTCTTTTAAATTTTTGTTTCATATACAAGAACCCTCTTCCATTTCTGTCCATTGCCTTATCAATATTCTTCATTAAACCAAAATTAATATGCAAAGTTGGTTTCATCCCAAAAAGATGGTAATTACTTTTAGGATATTTGTTATCGTTATGAACCAATATCGCCTTTAAACTAAGTTTAGACGCCAATCACGTCATGATCCACGTCCTAGTGCATTAAACAAAAGGTTAACTTCTATTCTAGATCCCCTTCTTGAAGAAAGCCATTTGTGAGGTCTTTTTTTGACTTTTTCTGTAAAAAGTAATATTTACATCACTTTGGAGAAGGTTTCAATCTTTAAGTCTGGATGCTAAAAGTTCGAACTGCGATTTTGAAAAGCTTAGATCTCGAACTAAGTCATTAAGTTCACCCTGTAAAATTAGATGCGGCACTGTTGAACATCCTGGTGAATCAAATAAAGGATCGGTTGTCATTTCCTTTGCGGTTTCTGAAAAATCACTTGAAGACCTAGTCGATTCTAGTTCTTCATCGAGACTCCAAGATTCTGGTCCTTTTGGAAAAGGAAGTTGTTCACGGTGTTTGACAGGTCTTAAAACTAATGGTAAATTATAGTACTTAACCGTATATTTAAACTTCGGTCTAATAAATTTAATATTCGTGAGGCAAAAACAGTCTGTAACATGGTCTTTAAATTCTTTTCAAAGGGGCATTTTAACATTTTACGCATTTGAATTTCATAGCATTTCATTGATTGGAAGTGCGGTTCTTGCGTTTTAAGTGTCAGTATATTTGTGTTATCAGTGCGAAAATGAGCTTCGAACAAAGATCCAACATTAAATTTTGTTTTAAAATTGGTAAAACTTTTAACGAAACATTTCAATTGATGAAAGAAGTTAATTGCGATGATTGCCTATCCCGTAGCAGAGTGCACGAGTGATTTCAATGTTATCAAAGTAGTCGTGAGGACATAAATGACGATCAACATGTGGGCCAATCAAAATCCGTGATCACCGGAAATTCCATCGAAACTGTGCGTGAATTCATCAAAAATCAACCGAAATCATCATTGAAATTCATGGAAATGGAATTGAACATCTCCAAAACATCGATTTATCGCATCCTGATGGAACATTTGGGCTTACGAAAGGTGCGTGCACGATTGGTTCCGCACAAATCGACTGACGACCAAAAGTTACTCTCATCGATCGACGCTTGCGACCGATTATTTGACCAAAAATTACATTTTAATCATTAACCACTCTCCGTATTCACCTGATATGGCACCGTGCGACTTCTTCCTTTTCGGAAAAATGAATTTTCCCATGAAAGGAAAGCGTTATGCAAACGTAGAGGCCATTTAAAAGGCTTGCACTGGCATACTGGCGGCCATACCGGCCAACGAGCTAAAATACTCGTTTGACATGCTTTTGGAGCGTGGAAAAAGCTGTATTGAAGCAGAAGGAGACTTTTGATTAAAATAAATTGATTTTGCCGCAAAAACCATTTGTTCTGGTTTTGTTTTTTTTTTTTAAGTCTTGTTTACTTTGGAACGTACCTTGTATTTTTCGATCATGAACCTTTTTATTTCGCATGAACAGTTGTTTACATTATAATTATTTGAACTATACTTGGAAATAATATAAGAACCTTGTTTATACTTGCTTAATAAATCACTAAAAAACTACCAGTTATTGACAGGTTTTTAGATAAAAAAAAATAGCCGCGCGATTGTTACGATGATACGACAGAAACCAACAAAGTACAAAAATAGATTGGTTGGCATGAACTAGAGGAGATTAGAAATTTAAAAAATGTGAGGAACTCATACAATGCAGCAACGGAACAGCTCTTGTTTTTTATACTCATATAACAATAAAGACTTTCCTTAGCTACGAAGTAAATTAGTCTAGTCTGATATACTTTATACCTAAAATACAACATTTACTCAATGAGCGCAAAAATATATGTTTTATCGCTTTTTTAAACAAGCAGAGAGAACGAATGTTTACACCAAAACGCTACACACTGGAGTGGCCTTAAAGATAAAGCATGACAGCGTGCAAAATATGACTTATGCACATTTTTTATGAGAAGCCTTATCAGCTCCATGTACTAAGTTGCCTCTACCATACATACGTACATATGTATGTATATGTAGAAATGTGTTTAGTAAATAAAGGCCGACTTTTGTATCGATGGTATCGATAAAATAGATATAATCGCGTTTGTACCGTAATGCCGATGTTTGAATGTTTATAACCAAGTTATGGTTTGTATGTGCAAATATTATTGATAAGAAAATGGTAAAACTATTGAGACTAAATTTTTTAACATTTTTACCAAAATAAATAGTACCAATTAAGTAGTGATTGAAATTGGAAGCAGATTTCTGTGAGTAAGCACCAAATAATGATAACAATAAGCGGAAAAATATTTGAACTAGCAAAATAATATCTTCAATAAAAATACAGTATTCGTTTGGAACAAATGTTTGATTCGGCGCAAAAATGGCGCACGAACTTTTGCCATCCGCTCGCCAAAGAGTTTCAATTGAAAAAGTTCAGCTTGAAGCATCAACCAATCGATGATTTTGCCAAATCACAAGTAAGTTGTTTAAAGTCGACACTTGAGATATAAAATATTTTTAATATTTAGACCAACTAAATTTTCCCTTCTATTTGTAGTGGCAGAAGGGTAGCCGCTCGTTGTGTTGGCTAATCTATCGCTGGCTCTTAGCAGCCTTTTTCACTGCCGTCGTATGCGACACAATGATCAATCTTTTCTATGCCGGCAAATGGTTTATTTACCTGACCGCATGGGGTTTCTTTCTCTGTATGCTCACAAGTCTGTATGGCGCTATTATAGTTAGCATATATTATTGGCGACCACATGATTTCGGTAAGTGCAGTATTTTTTAAAGGGGGTCTAAAATAAATTCCATAACTTATTTGCTCATAGCTGCCCACCCGATTGTGTTCAAAATTTATTGGGTTTCATATTGGACCACTTTGGTATTGGCGACCGTCATTACACTTGTCTACTGGAGCCTTCTTTATCCATGTAAGTAACGTCAAGAACGCCGTAGTTTTTTTCTTTTATTTTATTTATCAGTTATAGAACTTGATAGATAGACACATAGGACCCCTTTCTCTATCAAAATGATTGCTAAAGCTTAGGAATAGCTTACATTAGACGAAATTTAATTCTAAGTTTTCTTTATCTGCAACTTGAATATCTTCAGGTACTACCATATGGTGGGCAATAGATCAGCGGAGACCTCCCCTATGTAGTCTAGAGGCCCGAATTTAAAATGGTTTTTGGCAATGGTTACTTTTACTCGGCTTGCGTCTATCGTTTCACATTAACTTCAGTTAGACGAGATTTTAGTCTAAAGTTTTCTTTATCTCCATTTTAAATATAGCCATATTGTGAACATTCGACCATTAGTAATTAAGGGGGGTGAGACCTTGCTACTCCCGACATTCACTCACCACCTGAGCCTAGCCAAACACCAGCATGGATTCCGAAAAGTGCACAGCACCACCACAGCACTTAGCGTCATAAACGCCCAGATAGTCCGTGGCCTCAACCAGAAACCACCCTGTGAGAGAACGATCCTCGTAGCGTTGGACTTGTCAAAAGCCTTTGACACAGTCAACCACACAACGCTTCTTCAGTACATAGAAAATAAAAAACAACGCTTCCTCCATGGTTAAAGAGGTGGACCATGAACTATCTGAGCGGTCGTCAGTCATTCGTACTATTTCGAGGGGAAACATCCAAATTGAGAAGAATTAAACAGGGGGTTCCGCAACGTGGTGTCCTCTCCCCGCTACTGTTTAACTTCTATATCTCGAAACTCCCGCAACCACCAGAGGGGGTTTCCATAACCTCGTACGCAGATGACTGCACGATATTGACGTCGGGCAATGGAATCGATGGCATGTGTTCGAAAGTAAACAACTACCTCTCCGACCTTTCTCGTTTCCTCACTGCACGAAATCTCCAACTTTCCCCCACCAAATCCACAGTAACCATATTTACAAACTGGACGAAGGAGTATAGACTTGAACTTAATATTGCAGTCGATGGCGTCAAAATTCCGACTGTCAATAACCCTAAGATTTTAGGCGTAACCCTCGATAGTCTATGTTCCTTCTCTCCCCATACGACCGCGATTATCGCCAAGGTACAGAGCCGCAACAAAATCCTCAAGTCGCTAGCCGGCAGCACATGGGGAAAAGACAAAGAAACGTTGTTGGCAACTTACAAGGCAATCGGCCGGCCGGTCCTCAACTACGCAGCACCAATATGGTCGCCTGGATGCAGTGGTACGCAGATGAAGAAACTTCAGACCTGCAAGAATACAGTACTCCGGACCAGGACGGGATGCCTCTTGAACACCTCCACAGTGAGACGCGCATGATACCTGTAAAGGAGCATAATAAAATCCTCTCCAGGCAGTTCCTGCTGGGATGTTTCCGTAGGAATCACCCTTGCAGCCATCTGCTTGGAGCGGAACCGCCTCCTAAGAGCATCAAGAGGTCATTCCTTGACTACGTCGACGACATCGAACAGTACGCCGACCGGACTTCGGACGCAACAGTCTTTCGACAGGTACTGACCGCCATTCACAGTGGAGCCATCAACACCTTCACCGACTCCCTTCTCGTGAATGGCGTTCTTGGAGTCAAACCACCACCTATTGCAGACGAAGAGCTCCAGTTGCCGCGAGAGACCCTAGCGCAACTTCGTTTCGGATACTGTAGCAGGTTAAACTCTTACTTATCCAGAATCGACCACGACATACCTAATGTATGTCCTGCATGCAACGAGTCTTCGCATGACACTGGCCACCTGTTTGCATGCCCTACAAACCCTACTCATCTAACACCTTCCTCCCTTTGGTCCGACCCCGTCGAAACAGCACGTTTCTTGGGCCTACCGTTACATGACCTCGACGACAACACAAACAACCCTTACCACCCTAACGGGGATTAGCAAACCGTTAAAACAACAACAACAAAGGGGGTTTCTAGCCTATAGGCACGAATTTTGATAGTTTTTACTATCGGCTCTATTATATTAGATTAAATTTTAAGATCATGTCATCTTCGGAAAATTAACCGAATTTTTAAATATGTACCTAAACATTCTCAAGATCATGATCGTGGTTAATAGATGGAATCGGGCCGATACTACCCCAACTCTCACTTACTACATAAAATGATCTTACAAACCTTATGCCAAATTTGTCGGTCAGTGTATGTATGTATGTATATATAAAATTGCTTGGATTCCGATCCTCTGGTTGACGTTTTACATCGTAAAGTATTTCCCTGGCCATGCAAGTTAGAAGAGTATAAAATAACTGTTGCACCCGAGCTTAGCCCATTCTTACTTGTTTTTTTGATTTTTTTTTTTTTTTGGTTTTGCAATGGTAATAATTATTAAAATATTTTTGTACTTTTAAATCGAACAGATGACAAGAGCGGAATTTCGTTGACTTACAATTTACTAGGACATGCCAGCAATTCCATTCTGATGGTGTTAGATCATATGTTGGTTGCATTTCCCACACGCATACTCCACTTCGTGTATCCCATTGGATTGGGCGTGATTTATGCCATATTTTCACTTATCTATTATTTTGCCGGAGGCGTAGACACGTAAGTTTAAAATATATTTTTTGCAGTATTTTAAAGATTTACATATTTAAGGGACCAGTTGATAATCAAATATATGACACGCAGTTTCGGTGGTCCTCGAGGTACATATATGTTTGACTTTGCGTAGAGCTTTCGCTTACCCAAATACCAAATACCATATTCATGAACGATATGTTCAGATTGCTTTGATATTATTATTAGATTTGTATTTATTATTAGAGTTGTTCGGGATCTCGAACAATACTAATACTAATCGAGGTATGTAAATATAGGGTTAAATAAATCAAAATTAGTGGAATAACGAGATGAGTTGATATCCAAATGCATATCTGCTGGCCCTAGGCGTTGGTCTTGTATTATTCAAATATGTCGACATTAAAATCTTACCATCCTAAAGAGCAAAGAAACTTATCTTTTGGAGAAACTCTATACAGTAAATGGTTTCAAAAACTATGTCATAAACAAACACCAAATACACCATGATTATATTGTTCTCAATCCCATAAGTGACTTTTAATTTGAACTCGATGTATCAAGAAATTAATGAGACTTTCTTAAACACTGATTATTTTCATTTCATCCGTAAATCCCTAATTAAATTTTTTTTCTGAATTCCAGACACGGCGACCATTATATATATACGATTTTAGATTGGGCCGAACCAGAGACGGCGGTAATAACTATTATTATTTGCTTTGCATTACTTTCAATTATGTCATTTCTACTCTTTGGGTTGTACAAACTGCGTTGCTTCATTTACCGAAAGATCAATAAGTCCGTTTTAGTGCTTCAAGTTTGATTTTATATTAAGTATGAGCGTATTGTATACATAAAATATTAGGTTGTCAAATATCTCCCTTCCGCCTTTTTGTTTTTTGAATCTCGCGGCTTTTTGTAAAGCGAGCAGAGCTCGTATCTGACAATACTATACATCGTTTGAAAGGTCTTGACATAACCTACAAAACGACGCTATGCATGATTAGTTTGGATATTGCGTTCAACAGTTATAGACGTGTAAACATGGAGTTCACTAACGCCGAAATTCGCGCTATTTTAAAGTTTTCCTTCGTTAAAGGCAAATCCGCTAGAGAAACGTTCCGTGAGATTAATGTTGTTTTGGGGGATGGTACTCTATCACTTCGAACTGCGGACGAATGGTTTCGACGATTCAGAGCGGGTGAAAACGACACCATGGATAAGCCAGCCGGCGGAAGACCTGTGACGACGAATACCGATCAAATCATGGAAAACATCGTGTTAGACCGGCATGTGGCATCTCGTGACATCGCCCAGAAGATGGAAGTTAGTCACCAAACCATTTTAAACCATCTGCAGAAGGCTGGATACACAAAAAAGCTTGATGTTTGGGTGCCGCATGATTTGACGCAAAAAAAACTTCTGGACCAAATCAACGCCTGCGATATGCTGCTGAAACGGAATGAACTCGACCCATTTTTGAAGTGGATAGTGACTGGCGACGAAAAATGGATCACATACGACAATATTAAGCGGAAACGGTCGTGGTCGAAGGCCGGTGAATCAGCCCAAACAGTGACCAAGCCGGGATTGACGGCCAGGAAGGTTTTGCTGTATGTTTGGTGGGATTAGAAGGGAATCATCCACTATGAGCTGCTCCCAAATGGTCAGACGCTTAATTCTACCATCTACTGCGAACAACTGGACCGCTTGAGGCAGGCAATCGACCATAAGCGTCCACAATTGGCCAATTGGAAGGGTGTAGTGTTCCACCAGGACAACGCCAGACCACACACTTCGTTGATGACTCGTCAGGAGCTACGGGAGCTCGGTTGGAAACCATTTTTATTTGACAATATATCTTCACGAAATTTGGCATGGATTATTTTCCAAGCCAAGTCAATCTCCGTAGGAATTGTTTGGATCGAACCATTGTATAATTATTATCTTTTCTGCCATGGCCACAATTATTGGAAAAAAATAGATAGATGTTAATTTCGGGGTTCTGTATAAGGTGAGGCAGGCTTTTAAAGGCTTTTCTTATGGAGGCTAGCTTCAAACCAATCTAAAATTGATTTTGAATAAGTGAGAAATACATTTTACTCCGGAGCGCTCGAAAACACTCCAGCTCTGAAAGTATTCGACGCAGTACCCGCCGGGGAAAGCAGAGGAAGAGGAAGACATGCACTTCGTTGGAAGAACCAGGTGGAGAAGGACCTTGCTTCGCTTGGAATATCCAATTGGCGCCACATAGCGAAAAGAAGAAACGACTGGTGCGCTGTTGTTGACTCGGCTATAATCGCGAAAGCGGTGTCTACGCCAGTAAAGAACAAGAAGAAGCATTTCACAAAAAAAAAAATTTAAACATTATGATCCAACGATAACATTTCTATAACAGTACGCTCAAATCCTTTAGGCAGTAGCTACAAAAAAAGCATAACTGTTAAATACTTATGTACATACATACATACGTGTTACTATATGATTGTCATATAATAATTGACTTGAGTTTTTGTATTTATTATTTTTCAACAAACAAAATTTATTTCGCTTTTTGTCCACCGAACTGCAACAAAATTTTACGCTTATGACTTTGGCAAAACGGAAATAATAAAATCAACAAGTTTGTGCAAAGAAATAAAAAAACAAAGAAAAAGTCAAATAACTAAAAAAATAATATATTTAATAAATAAGCGATTGAGACAAAAGGGCAGCATTTTGGCCGGCTGTAAATGGATGTACAAGTGCAAATAAGTGAAGTAGGTATCCATTAATGTCATAAACTGAGCATAATCCCTCAGCTTAACAACGAATGATTTTACAGAGCGGTTCACAGTGCTGCAGCTGCCGCTGTTGGCGGCATAACGGTGACGAGCCAGTAAACAGTTTTTTCAAATCACAAGTGTGCGCATAATTAGCTCCACTCACGCTAGGCATTTTTAATTCACTTTCAACTTTCATCATTTGCATTACAGTGGCAGAAGAGTGAGTGGTCCATACTATTCTTGATATACCGCTGGTGCTTTGCCACCTGGTTGGTGGTCACTATGGGTTTGAGTTTGGAGCTGTTCTTCTTCGATGGCAAATGGTTTATTTATTTCACCAATTGGGGTTACTTGCTCTGCACATTCGTCGCGCTACTCAGCGCCATACTAGTTACGGTCTACTGTTTCACTGCGCCAAAAACACGTATGCATGTTTCAACTTTTTCTTGTTGTACTCATGTATACTGTATGTGTGTTTCATTTTCAGCTTGCCCACGCTGGATGGTGGAATTATACTGGCATTTGCATATATCCGCATTTGTATGTGCTATCGGTCTATCATTTCTTTATTGGGCATTTATATATCCATTTTCGAATTTTAAAGTACCCGAAGGCATACATCGCATCGAAATCATACGGTTGTATCGGTACTTCTTCGATGGACCCGATAATCACAGTTGTCTTGCCTACTTCCACAACATCAATTCGCATGCAATCAATTCGGTTTTAATGATTATCGATCAAGTTGTGGTGGCATTTCCCACCCGTATAATACACTTCGTCTATCCAGCGCTCATTGTCATCGCATATTTAGTATTTTCGATAGTATATTTTCTGATAGGCGGCGAAAATGTGTAAGTACTCTTAAGACAGTGTGGAAAATTGTAAAGTAACTTCCCTCACATATTTTAATTTGCAGAATAGGTAAACCATATATATATAGAATACTTAATTGGGGCGAATATCCCGTGTCTTCCGCATTAGTCGCTTGTAGCGGTTTGCTGCTTGTGGTGCCAATGTGTGTTTTGGCATTTCTTATTTACAAATTACGTGTGTGGGTGAGTTCCGGCAAATGTCTATCGTAAAACTTAATTTGAACTTAATATTGGAAACCAAAAACAAAAAAATGAAATTAAGTAATATGTATGCTCTTTACATGAAAAAATAAAGGTAACTTACTATTATTATAGAAATTTATGTAATAAGTGCATGTTTTCGAAAGCGTTTCGTATTATTCAAATAACATCATTTTTATTGAAGACGTTGAAATTAAATTTTGCAAATTAGAAAAAGGATGGAAATACTAAAAATATTGATAAACCGCATCTTTTTTAAATTTTTAAATAACAATATTAAAATAAAGAACACTAATTAATAGGCAAATCTTCCATTTATGTAGTAATCCTTTATTGTAGCAAGCATGTTTTTAACCCGCTTAACACAAATCTACACTATCGTTTATGCCATTTTGTTGACCACAGCCTGATGCAGCGACGAGATTTGATTCGCCCAACCGTCCACGGCATTGTAACGCGCTGCATTGCTATTTTCTTTATCAAGTTGTAGCACTTGATTAATTTGATCGATGCGTCCTTGGATCGTGCTAAAATAAATTAAAGCGATTTCAACAATTATAAAAAAGTATTACATTTTAAAATTATATTAATGAATAAATTTGTACTTACTTATCCAGTATGCACGATACTAATAGACTTTCCACTTCTGCTGCCTCTATTTTCAACTTTGTCGCTATGAATGGTATGCCAATATTTTTATAGGGCCGTATCAGTTTGATCAGTACCTGTGTGCGTATATTGCGTAGCAGATCTTCAATATGTTCACGTATAAATTGATCATCCATAATGCTTTTGTGATTAGTCTTTAGTATGGACTCGAATTCTGTAATATCATTATTTTGATACGAAATAACCAGTTTCGTCATGGCCACAATTTCGGGATCTTGTTTATATGGTTTGGCCTCTTGCGAATCAAAGGGATTTATGCCGGACTTCATTAACCTTTAGAAATTACGAAGAATGTGTATAATTAATAACTTAAAAATATCTGTATACATATAAAGTCAAATTTTTAATTTGCTTTGAACATGAATTGTATGTCATGCTTTTGGTACAAAAATTTTTTGGCATTTTTACCATTTAGAATGTATTTGGATACTAAATAATATATTTTAACTCACATGTTTGCCAAAACCAAATATTTCAAGCAAGTTGTGCGTCGTGGAGAACCGGATTCATCATAATTCTTGAACGCTTCAAAGAAGTCTGTATGTGCTTTTTCGAATTCACCTTCTCTCAAATGCATTTTTCCGCCACACTCACGTATTACACCCATGATTAATGGATGTGGTATTGCTGATTTAATATGTAATGATTGTTCATATAAAGCTTTCAGCTTTTTGTTGTTTTTCTGCACGGTATACATTTGTATCTCTAGTGCATATATCTCGAGTAACTGTGTGCCTTTCTTTAAGTCATCCTCACCATCATCAGTTTGACACGACAGGTGTAGTTGCTTTAATATTTTTTGCAATTTAATAAAATCGCCAAGATCAAAATATAGTTTTCCTAATTTGGTGTTAGTTTTGAACCAAAGGCGGTCATTTTTGGCATCCTTTAACGCATCTAATGTAGTTTCATAAAACTTTTGCAATATCTCCATCTAAAACATTATTTATCAAATTATGTTATAAAAAATTACATAAAGCAGAACTTACATTTTTGGAAGTGGAAATATAGTCCAAAATGGAATTTATTGACTTTTCCGAATGATTGCGCGTGACGGCACTTTTAATATAAGTCAATAGAAGTTTGTAACGCTCCATCATTTCATTATAATTATTCTGTAAAACCACACACATTAATTCTACATTTATAATCGTACAATCTGAAATTTGCCTCACCAATTTAAAATTTATTTTAATCATTTGCTTAAGCGCTTTGAAACCCCATTCCCCTTTTTCGCCACCCTCTAAGTCCAGCACCTTCTGAAATGATGCCAGCGCGCCATTTGGATTTTCTTCTTTTAAGGCTTTGCTATTGTAATATTGATTTTCTAGATCCACATCTGGTTCTGAGTTGCTGTCTTCCGAGTACTCCTGCAAAGGAAGCCAGTAAAGCCGGTCAACAAGAAAACATTATTTCTCTGCTAGAACATGCTATACTTTAAAACAAATTTATGGAAACATACCAATCCATAATCCTCGTCATCTTCACACATAAAATCATCCTCATTATCAGACATTTTGGTTATTTATCACCTAAATTATAAATTCTTTTAATAACCCAATATACTTCTTTCTTTCACAGCACAAACTTTCCTCTTCTTAGCAAGCCATTCACAATAGATAATGATGTTAGCAAAAACTTGCTTAAGCATAACAATATAATTGTTCTGTTTATTTTGACGTTACTACGTCTTTGAAACAAAAATATTTACTTGCGACTATTGCAAAATTTATTTATAATTAAAAAGAAATAATGCTTTACAAAAACGTGTCTATATCAAACGAAATCGTTCTAGTGTACTTTACCCCTAGATACAGGTACTAACAAAATTTTTATTTATTTTTCTTAATTCAATAGTAATTTAGCTGTTCTGTTTACATTTCCCCAATTTTAAAAATTACTAGAATGCTAAATGAATTTTTTGTTTTTATTTCGAATCAAATAACGAATTGCGTACCTTCATAAAGTTTTTCACAGTAACGTTAAGTTACTGTTGTATTAATTAAGTCACAACGTTAAGGAAAAGCACATATGTATATTAAAAACGAAACTGTTGATTACCAAATTGTTTACTTAAAATTTAAAATAGTTCAAGCTGTTCTATTTCTGAGGACGTCACTGTCACTTTTTGATTTCGTTTGTTTTGACATTCGTTCCAATAAGGAAAAACTGATCTGACAAGAAAAGCTTGGAAGAAAACTTCTATAAATATTTTTGTTACAAATTTAACCCACATCAAAAAATTCCAATATATCGTAATGTTCAATAAATAAAAAAAGAGAATGTGCATTTATAGCAATATTTTAAAACTTATTATAGTGAACATTGTAAAGACAAAGGGAATACTTCTGTAGTTCAAGGCAACAGCCTAGGAAAGCAAATTCTACATTCTTTTGTATAAGGTCAATTTCATACAAGTCAATTTTTTTGGTAATATAGCATACGTATATATAAATATAAAAAAGTAACAAAAATGCCTTCCGTACGGAAATACCGTCGCGAAACCACTGAGATAAGCTGTTGTTTAAAATATCTACTCTTCAGCAGCAACGTAGTTGTTTGGGTAAGTTAAATGGAAATGAAGTTATTCATAAAGTTAGCTTTTTTTATTTATTTTTGAAGACTGCTGGATTATGTGTTCTGGCCGTTGGTATTTGGGCTTGGAATGAAAAGGATATGTTCAGTAATTTGGCTAAGCTAACATTTATAGCCTTAGATCCGGCCTTTGTATTAATTTGTACGGGCACAATCACATTTATAATTGGCTTTACTGGAAGCGTTGGAGCGCTACGAGAAAATACCTGTCTCTTGTCACTGGTAAGAAATTTCGTAAATTTTTCGTAAACTCAATGGTTATTGCATTAAAGGAAAAACTAAAATAATCAAACACAATTTAAAGAAGGGTCGTCAAGAGCTCTTATTGAAACTATATTTGTAGAAAAAAAAGGGTATATAATTTTAAACAGCCTCAAAATAATTTCTTTATTCTCTTGACATTATCCAAAAAAATTAAAGTACGCACTATTCCTGTCGTTGCTGCTGACATTTGAAATAAGCTTGGGCATATTAACTTTTGTACTAA
The DNA here is from genome assembly GCF_023373825.1 of Bactrocera dorsalis. Lineage (NCBI taxonomy): Eukaryota > Metazoa > Arthropoda > Insecta > Diptera > Tephritidae > Bactrocera > Bactrocera dorsalis. Next base: position 20,846,482 of record NC_064303.1, on the reverse strand, counting down.
AGGATAAGGGTTGGGTGAGTTCATACCACTTGCAATACATTTACTACATTTATTTATACAATTTCACACCTTAATTTAGATAAAAGATCAAGCTACAGAGGGATTACGTGCCTTCATAATTCACTACCGTGAAGATCCAGATCAGCAAAATCTTATCGACTGGATACAAGAAGATTGGCTGCAGTGTTGTGGAATTGATGGCCCAAAAGATTGGGATAGCAATAACTATTTCAATTGCTCATCCAGCGCCATTGGAAGTCGGGAAGCATGTGGAGTGCCGTTTTCATGCTGCCGTCGGCGACCAACCGAATTAATAAAGAATAAGCAGTGTGGCTACGATGTGCGCAAGGAAGGATATGTATGTGTAGTTGTAGAAAAATAAGCCCAACCAAACAGTTCTTTGCATTTTATTACTAATTCTGTACTATTCTCTTACTAATGCTTTCTATTTGCTGCCTACTAAATAATGGAATGAACTTTTTAATGAATACAATCACACGAATTGTTAAATACTGGTGTTGGGCTATAGCCGGTGGAACGACATATCTATGAGCGCGGTTGTTTGCGAGCAGGCGAAGATTGGCTGGAAGCACACTTGATTAGTGTAGCGTCTTCCTGCATTTGTATACTTGTAGTGCAGGTCCTGTTGTACTAACATTTTTTAAATCTAGTATTATAATTTAAGCTGCATGTTAACAATTTATGAATTATTTTATTTTTTGTTTTTACAGTTTTTGTCCTACTAATACTTTTATTATTATTTATTTTTGTGTTATCCTAGAATTTTGAAATATCGAAAATCATTTACGAAAAAGGCTGTGTACAAGCGGGTGAAGAGTGGATTGAGCATAATTTAATTATAATTTCAACCAGCGTTATTATACTTATTTTCGTACAGGTTTGTTTTGTTTAATTTGAATTATGTTTTTGATACTTTTATATTATCCCTATAACTGTATCTATATAATATACACTAACTTATAATTTCAATTTACAGATACTTGGCATTTGCTTCACACAAAATCTCCGCGCCGATATAAATGCGCAAAAATCTAAGTATCACTGACAAATACCTTCCGCCGCACCATGCAATGGCATACCGCCAAGACCCACTGCCATTTAGGTCGGCTACAAGTCCCGCCGCAACATGTGGGTGTAGTATGAAAGAGTGCATATGTGAAAATGAACGGGTAAAGTAATGCAAAGTAAACTAGTTAAACGATTAAACGTAAGCTTTAAACTTCCGACTATGCTACCATTATGAGTTAGATACATATACATATGTACATACTAAATATACCGAACTTAGTGAAACATAGAGACATGCAAACACCTATACTGAAAAAGCAACAACAACTGAATAGTGATTAAGGCTTTTTAAAGTTCGATTTGTATGAATTTAGTTATATATTTACACTTTTTAGTTACTCTGTTTTACATTAAACCGATTTATAAGCTCTCCTAAATGCTTAACAAATATTAAAATCTCGTACACGATACATGCTTCCACTAATTTTCAAGTCAAACTCAAATTGCAGCTGTGATAACTCTTTTGGTCAGCTTTCAAAATACTCACCCAAACAAAACAAAACTAACTTGACTTATAATGATGCAACTCAAACTAAGCAAAAGTTATAAGCTACATGCATACAAAAATAACACACCTATGTATATACATATATGCATATATTTTTTTATTTTCACAACAACTTTGATGCACTTGAAAAGTCTATTAAGTATAGCAAACTGTAACCTGATATACTGTTTTGTTGCTATTTAAACGCAATAAGTGAAGATATTACTATTAGTCCAGAAAAAGTATACTGCATAAGTAAATGTCTATTTTAAATACACTCGTCCTTATGTGGTTGGAGCGCATGCATATTATTCGGGACGGAGGAAAAAATGCGCTCACGGCCATCTAACTATTTATCAGCAGAGTCAAGTAAAGACTAACTGTGTTAATGCTCTATTCAATATAAATAAAAGGCTCAAACCAAAGTAATTAAGCAGATTTAGTCCTACTAACTATTAAATAAACTAATAAGTGTAACGAAAAAAAGGACTCGTGAGTTTCGTTAGCTTAAACGAAACGCAAAAATCTAGTTATTTTGTGAGACCACAATAAGTGAGTTAAGTATAAAATTACTTTTACACGTTAGGAATTACACTTAAAATGTAAACTAAATAAAAATATGCGATATGACATATGCATGTATTAGGGTGGTGATTATTATTTTATGTTTTCATTGTAATTTTACTTCTGTACATTTACAAAAAAGTAAATACACTCGTGGCCACGCAAACCTTACTACTATATTTTCGTAAATTTTGTTTCGGCCTTTTGTTGTTTTTTTTATGTTTTTAGTAAGCAGAAGTAAACTGAATTATATTATCTAAATATAATTATAGTTTTTAATTTATTACGTTTAATGAGTAAAACACAGGTTAGCTTTTACTATACAAAAGCGGCCGATATTATTGTTTTTAAAGTGATACACCGACTAAAATTCGTGTTTCAATAAAAAAAAATAAAATAAAATATTAATTTCAATTATTGTGTAAATAAAATAAAATTAAAAAATATAATTTTTTCATCTTTTTTCATTTTCATTTAGAGCTCATTTTGGTAAGCTCATTATCTTACAATTGATTTCTCTATGTATAGCTGAATATATTTTGTTTTTAATTTTTAATATTTTTGATAAATAACATGTCATTAACTTATTTCTAAATAAAAAATTTCTATACCGCAAAAAGTACCGCTATAAAGTGTAGTCAAATATGCACAATACTTGAGAATTTTGAGTGGTAAGGTTTGCGTGGCCACGAGTGTACATATAATACAAAAAGTTTAAAAAGGAGCTAGTAAAGGATTTTTAAAAATACAAATATAAATATAATAATCTGTTCAAGCAAAACGTAGGCTAAGATTTTAATCTTTTTTGGGTCTATAACTCTTTGATGCGAAACTTTTTCCTTATGCCATTAAAAATATAACAAATTGCATACAATTTTTAGCATATTTTTGCTCCACCCTAATACATATGTCTAGGTATGTACTTACATTTAAATAAAAATTAGTTAGATATTGGACAGACGAATATTGTACTGATTTATATGTATATAAGTAATAACAATTAGCTAGCATCACATACTATTATTAACTAAAAGAGATTTCTGTATTGAAAAACTCTTAGATATAAGCTGAACTTGCAAAGGAATCTCAATTTTCAACTCAAAAATTCAGATCAGCCATGGAATTTTGACAAAAGTTTGTTTTTGTTTTTCATCTCACGTTTTTACGGTTTTTCATACCATTATTCTTTAAATATTAACGCCTGTTATTAATATGCTCTAAGGCCAGGCGTATAATTGCCTTCTTTTACTCCCGCTGTTGTCGTAAGATGTATTTTCACTGCCCGAATATAAAGAAATTATTATTGTAATAGCTCTCAGTAAAAAAAATCTCTTTAATATAAGTATTTGCCTTTCGACAACTTTTGCGTACAAAGAAAAAATTGATATTATCTTGAAAGTATTTAAAAAAATGTTTATTTATATGTTAATTTGTAAAGTAAAAAAAATTAGAAAATTGCATTCCATAAAAAGTAAATCTTACAAGTAAGCTAGAATAATTGTCTTTCCTTCTTCTTCCTTATTTTATTTATTTCCATTTTTTATTTTTGATATTTTCAATGTTTTACTTTGTAATACGTATTTAGTTTTGAGTGCATTGTTTATAAATCGTTATATTAAATATAAAGCTTATTGTTTGTGTTTATGTAACACCAATTAAGATTACTCGATTACTATCTGTAAGCATTAGGTCGCTTAAATTAATTGCCTGCGCTTCGTCAAACCTTGGAAAGTTTGGTATCTGTCAAACAACAGGTAAATAACAGAAATAACATAAGTGTATTCAACTTTAATGCGGTAACCACATATTATATTGAATACAAACTATAAAATATCCTTCTTACTTTAAGTTATAAAACTTTGAAAAAAAAGAACAGTGGTAAGGCGTTTCGTAGGCAGTTTATGATATTCAAGATATGTTAAACATTTTCTTTAATGCTTCCATTACACTATAAAATATTGATTACATAAAATGTTATGTAGGTTATGTACACACACACTTTTTTAGATAGTTATAAATATTATATAGTATTACGAAACGAATAAATTTCTCTCGTTTGCCAAGCATTTTCCTGTAAGCAAATAATCGTAAGTGTAGTAAATACAACAATTACATTAATATTTTTATTTGTAGAAATAACGTATGGCTTTTAGAATAGCATGCCGCGATTACGGGATTTAAATGAATGTGGGCTGAAAGAAGAGGTTCTTTAAATTAATATTATATGCAATATATACATAGGTTATATGCCTTCGTAAAATGTTTATATGCAATTAATGCCCGGTTTCACAGTCCATACTTAAGTTGTGCCCAAATAAAATCTTAGCTAAGCATTGTTGCAGACTGAGTAGTCGTTTGTGTTTCACAGTCAATGCTTAATTTCTATAAAATTTTATTATGATATATGGCAACGTTATGGGCAACATACATATGTTTTACAAATGTCATCCATAAAAATATGTTTGAAATATTTAAATTGTAACAGACTATAAATAAATTTGCAAGGAAAGTTGTATCGAAAATGGATGAAAACAAGAAAAGAACCCCGAATTTTACCGCTAGCGAGTCGGAGTACATATTGGAAAAGGTGGAAAACCCAATCCAATTCTTTATTTCTTCACAAAAAATAATTTCTTATTATTCTTCGTTTGACAATTAACTGAAAATTGAAAACAATTCAAAACAAAAATCAGCTGTTACTTAAGCACTGCTTAAGTCTCCCATTTTCAGTATTTAAGCATAGAGCACTATTTTCCTGTTTTATCTTAAGCACAGCTACAGTATGGACTGTGAAACCGGGCATAAATGTACATACAAAGGTAAAACAGTTTTTTTTAATTACTAAACAATTTGTGTTTATTAAATTTTTGTTTGAATGCCCTGTATTGCTATAAATCGAAAAATTACTTACATAAAATTGGTGAATTTTGGAACTTTAAATACATATATATTAAAAAGAATAAGTCAGCGGCAGCTTTATATTCATACATATTCTTAATCTAAAGAACCTACGCTTACTTGGCCTATATCCCTTGTAGCCCCGAAATCGCGGCATCATATTCTAAATCCCAGCAAAAATATCTGAAGTTCTTTTTAGGCATGAAGCTGAAAAGTGCTTTTAAAAATTATTTTCATTATGTATATATGTACCTATAATGTTCATATTTTTTTCTTTTAATTTAAATAGTTTGAGTACTTAGCAAAATGTTTGCAAGTTGTGACGCCCTTACGATTTATGTTGCTTATACAATCATATACAAATGTATACATATAATAAAAATATATAGTATATGTACTTTACTGCATATATATAAGCACTTTAATGTAATAAACAAAACACTAAGTAAATGTTTAGTTAACAAAACCTTTTAAACTTGTGGAAATTTATTTCGTGCATAAGGATCAGACAAGTAAAGTTGGCTGAAAGAAATCAAATGTTAAATTTATTTACAGGTCATACTAAAATAAATAAATAAATAAAATATTTTACAGATCAATTCTTAATTGGGAAATAATATGGTTTCTCAAAAAATTTTGATCCAACAGTGGAAGAACTTTTTTGAATGGAAGTATCCATATAGATTATGGAATTTGTGTAACGCTTCTCCAAGGGTCCGTACCGGTTACGTAGATCCTACTATCCTGGTCTTTTAAAATATTCGCTCCTCACTTTCTCAGTTGAGTGAAACCACTTTTTGAGTTTGCGAGAGTGGAAAGATCGCTGAGGAACAGATATGACTAATGTGTGAGGCAATAGTTTAAGCCGAAATCTGTCAGACGTATCGCAAGCTAAGTGGGCCGATACGGAGACTTGGGGAAAATGCGGTTGCTTGGCTTTGCATATTGTCTCTTGATTGTTTGATCATGTTCTGACTTATTCATTTTGTAGCCGATAATTGTATTTTCAGGCGATTTCTACAACTTTCACCGAGCAACAACAATTCCGCGGTTCTTATTGCTTTTGATCAGATTGTTCTTTGAAAGTCGAACACAGTTGGAAAAAATATCATGCAACTTTGACAGTATTCTACGAAGTATGACAATTAAATAATGAGACTGATTCCATAAAAACCGAATATTTGAAAATTATTCTACAACTCTGCCATCCCCTTCAAAGTAGTCCCCTTGGGCAGCTATACAGCGATTCCAGCGCGTTTTCCATGCTTCGTAACATTTCTGGAACGCTTCGACTGGGATGTCCGCGAGTACCCTCGTCACGGCCGCCTGGATGTCCGTAATCGACTCAAAATGGGTTCCTTTGACCACCGATTTTGTTTTAGGAAACAAAAAAAAGTCACAGGGTGACATGTCGGGCGAATAAGACGGCTGTTGCAACACGGCGATCCCTTTAGAGGCCAAATACTGGGACACGCTGAGGGCGGTGTGGCACGGCGCGTTGTCGTGATGAAGGATCCAGTTACGAGCGATGTCTGGGCGCACCCTGTTGACTCGTTTTCGCAATCTTTCGAGTACTTGACAATAGTAGACTTGATTCACAGTTTTCTTCGGTGGAACGAATTCTTTGTGGACGATTCCACGGCTATCAAAAAAGGCAATAATCATCGTTTTCACCTTCGACTTGCTCATGCGAGCTTTTTTCGGGCGGGGGGCGCGCGGAGACAACCATTGTGAGCTTTGGCGTTTGGTTTCCGGGTCTAAGAGTACTATCACCATACAGTCTTGCAATTTTAGCGTACGTTTCCGAAGGTGTTTCGCCCAATCTAGCGCAAAATTTTATCGCGACGCGTTGCTCTTGATTTCGTTTTTCCACTTTCATGACGAACGCTACAAACACACGTCTACTCAACTTAACGCAGCTTTCGAACTAAACAAGCTAGAGCGATGGTACATATATCAATGGAGAGGGGAGGGATGCCGGAAAAAGAGAAAGGGAAGGTCACAGGTCACAGGTTTACCACAAGCGCGGCAATAAAATCAGTCTCATTACTTAATTGTCAAACCTCGTATTTATGTTAAAGTTAGTGACATGGATGAACATATTTTGTTTGTAACGCGGTCTTTCAGCCAGGCCAAGGACATGATTGAATTTATGTGCTTAGGTTCAAGCATGAACTCAGACTTACTTGAAACAGTCTAAAAACAGAGAATTTTATTAATTAAGTTTAAGAGCAACTTACGGGTAAGTACAAATTTCATGATTCATTTCGTAAGCAAAAAGATTAAGTTATTATTTTTTCATTTAATAGCAATGTTTATTATAAAACATTTCCAGTTAAAAAAAAGACAGAAAATACAACAATAACAAAACGCTCTTTAATAAGCAAATAATTATCCATCTAACTGCGGTTTATCGTCGAGTGTCACGGTATACTCTCCAGTTGCCTCATTTAAGTTAGCTCTCTGGTATTCCAAAAGAACCAGCGTGTTCGTGCCAACATTTAGTAAATCCTTGGGAAGATATAACGTTGTTTGAGGCCCTATCAACGGCCAATAGCGTCCCAAATTGAAGCCATTTATATAAACCACACCCTTGCCCCAACCGGTTGGATTTAGATAAGTGTCGCCGAGTTTTTCCACTGTGAATTCACCGTGATATATTACAGGTCCATTCCTTAAAATTTTGCTTTTCGGTACTACGTCGGTTTTCATTCCGCTTTTAAGCGTTGCTGAAGTCAACATTATTTGTTCACTTTCCAACGGAAAAGAAGTTGTGACCCAATTCTTGAGTTCCTGTTTCGCCATTGAAACGTTCCACTGTTACCGCTCCTAAAATACCTTTGGTATCGTTCATAGTTTCATAATTGATACGTCCTTGATTTTCAACCAAAATTTGTAGAACGCTACCCCATCCTTTGCTTAATGGCACCGACAAGATACCGTTCTTACGCGACAATGTGCCAACCAACTCATCATCTACAAATACAAAGGCACGATCATGCAATTCATTGACTGTGAGAACTGTGGGATCGATTTCCAAATGTGGCAATTCGGTTTCGTACAGAACTAGGCCGGAATACTGATCGAGGTTTTCAAATGTGAGTGGTTTTTCGGCTGACAGTGGTACGCCTTTCGCCAATGTAGTGCGTCCTACTTCTGAGAGTAAATTGGTAACGGGCTTTAGCGTTACATTACCGTAAGCCAAGCGTTGCGTTTCTATGCAACCATTGCAGCTCTCTTCGTTTGGCACGTCGATAAAATCGGCTATGACTTTACGTATCATTTCGAACTTCTTAGTGACATTACCCGCCTCATCCATTATGGCATCGTAATCGTAAGAAGTGATATCAGCTACGTAGTCTCCATAATTGTTAGCGCCAGCGGTGAAACCAAAGTTCGTGCCTCCAAAGAACATGTAAAAGTTTACACTGGCGCCAGCTTCGAGTATTCGTCTGCAGGCAATGGAAACGAAAGGTCAGTTTATTGTTGTTATCAAGAACGAGCAGAAGATAGAGATATGCAACGAGAAAAAAATATATTAGTCAGTTTTTGAAATTCCTAAATTGATCATCAAATGGAATAAGTAGTAATAATAGGGTTTCTCTATACCGCAAAAAGCTTTCTGTTGAAGGTTGTTTTCCTACTGCTTCTTACGAATAATTCAAATTAATAAAGGGTGCCTCGAAATATTTCGACTTTTGTGCCTGTGTTTTGTCTTACCTCAGTGAATCTGCTACTTCCATCCCATCACGTCTTTGATTCTCCTCTCCCCAATGGGTTAACCAACCGGGATAGAACTCAGAATTTACTAACGGTCCGGTTGGTTGGACCCTGCGCATTGCAAGCCAGTGCTTATCGAAGTTCGTACCTGTGTTCATTAATAAGCATAATGATAGTGATAAATATTAATACCAATAAAGAATAAACTTTCATTACCTATTCCAAAATCAACTGTCGCATGTACGCCTTCAATTTTGCCACATTCCAAACCATTATCAGGTTGATCCGTTGTGAAAAGTACGGCATTTCCTTGAACATATTTTTCGGTTTCATCGCGCAGCCAAAGCAAATGTTTCGCATCGCAGGCATAAAAGGCTCCATATTCGTTTTCTACTTGCACCGTTATAATTGGGCCACCATTGCCGTAGAGAAACCGTTGTAGGCGTGGCATTAATTTTGCATACCATTTGCTTACCTCCAATTGATAGTAAGGATCGCTGGTGCGCACTTTAATTTCGGGATACTTGGTGAAAAGCCAATGTGGCAATCCGCCCTGTAGAAAATGCAAACTTTTGATTATTTTTCGGTCTTATTAATTATTAAAGCTTATGTTACATTATCACGCTCCGCGCAAATGTATGGACCCGGTCGTAGCACTACATATAAACCTTCCTTTTGTGCTAATTCCAAGAAGCGTTCAATATCAGCAATACCATCCCAGTTGTAGACGCCGTCGTGCGGGTTATGCAAAGACCACTCAATGTAGCTAAATTCGTGAATATATATGTACTTTAGTAAGTATTGTATGCATTTAGTAAAAATTATCAATGAAATTTAATTTAATGGGCGCATACATGTAGCCTCGGGGCAAATTATTAAGAAGTTACGACTACGTAGTGCTTCATCGCGACTGCTAGCCTTCCGGTGACTTTGAGTGATCTAGCCTGAACATAATTAACTGCTTTAAACCGTTTAAGTATATGTACATACAAGGTCTGTCGCAAAAGAAACAGAACTTTTTAAATATAACTGTTTCTGGTGGCGCCACCTATTGGTGGGTATATGAAATAAAAAGTTTGATCTCTTGTTGACATTTCGTAAAAATTTTAAGACAATTGGATAACTACAATCGATGTTATCGATCAAAAAGTGACAGCAGCTTTTGGTCATCGGTCGTAAAATGCATTTTGAACAAAGAGCAAATATTAAATTTTGTTTTAAACTTGGGAAAACGTTTACTGAAACATTTCAAATGATGAAAAAAGTTTATGGTGATCAGTGCCTATCCCGTAGTAATGTGCATGAGTGGTTTAAGCGATTCCAAGAAGGTCGTGAGGACCGAGCCATCACCGAAAAAAAGTCGTCTTCAGAAGTCAAAAATAAAGACAATGCTGATTTGTTTTTACGATTCCGAGGGTATTGTACACCGAGAGTTCGTCCCACCTGGCCAAACGATTAATGCTGTGTTTTACCTTGGTGTTATGAAGCGTCTTTTGTCACGCATTCGTCGTGCTCGACCACAATACCGTGAGGCAGGGTCCTGGCGCCTGTTGCACGATAATGCGCCGTGTCATCGGTCGACGCTTGTCACTGATTTTTTGACAAAAAACTCCATATTAACCATTAATCACTCACCCTACTCACCTGATCTGGCACCCTGTGATTTTTACCTATTTGGAAAACTTCATTTGCCCATGAAAGGACACTGGTTTCAGGACATTTCAGCTATCCAAAAGGCGACGAACGATATTCTCAAGAGCATTCCGAAAAATGACCTTAAACACTCATTTGAAATGCTAATTGACCGGGCTAAACGCTGTATCGAAGCACAAGGAAACTACTTTGAATAAAAAAATATAACTTTTGAAAAATATTAATTTTTTGTTGTTTTTTTTTAACAGTCCTGTTTCTTTTGCGACGGACCTTGTATGTATGTATATATACTGGAGAAATTTTATTCAATGGTCTCCTATCAAATATTTGGCAAGCAAATCGTGGCTTAGGACCAAATGCGACGAAGAATGACATGAATTTTCTGTTCATTCGCCAGACCATCTTTTGGTATATTCCGAGTTCGTTATATTTTTTAATCATGTATTTATTTCTGGTTAAATTTTCTTAATTTAGGTCTTTGTTATATAAAACGTTGACAAATTTTGTGTTTTTGCTCATAGCAATTTCAAAGAAAACCATCTAAACTATTATACTCACGTATCGATGGCATTTAAGCCGGCTGCATGCATTGTCTTCAAACGTTCGGCCCATACTTGAGGCAAAGCGCGGAAATAATGAAACGAGCCTGAGACATATCGGAATGGCAAGCCGTCCATTAAAAATGTATTGCCTACATGATCAATGGTGAAGGTCCGGTTAATGCTCTTGAAAAAAGTAACAGAAAAAAAAAAATTAGTTACATATTAGTATAAGTATTTATTTAAAATAAAGTGAAGAATTTAGTTATGAAAAAAGTTAAGTTGGTATTTTTGCGAGTAGTCTGCTCTTACGTATATATGGTATAAACATATTGACTTATTTCTATTATTATACCCTTACCCTTTATCTTTCATACTTATTTAATGGCTCCACTGCGGGTGAAGCCGCGGGTAAAAAGCTAGTACGGTATATATATATATTAAGTAAACATTTCAAAGCGGTACTAAAAATATTTCTCTTTAGTAGCCTTCATATCAGTAAATTTCAACTTCATACCGCTATAAAATGTTCAATGCGAATTGTACGAAAAATATGTCCAACTCAAACGGTTGAAACGATTTTAAGTAACGGAGTTCAATTATAGTTTTTTTATAATAGAAAACAGGTACAAAATTCAGCACAAATTTCGTGAAAGCAAAGAAAAGATATGTTAGAGTTAAACGAAGCCTAAGCTGTCTCAGCAGAGAAGTCAATTTTCAAATGAGACAAAATGAACTTCACTAGTTCCAGAAAGTCGACTAAATTTGGCTGTTTCGAAACTGCCATCAGTCTCTAAGAACATCAAAATATCCAAATATGACAGAAGTTACCAAGAATTCGTAACATTAATGAATAAAGTGCCAATATAACCACTCAATGATTTTCAGATTTGAGTAATGAACCTTTAATTTTAGCTCGTCGAACACAGTAACTTTTTCTTCGATTTTACCGACATCCACTGCATGTAGACGATTTTCGAACATTTCAATTTCAATCAAATGCCGCAACAGAACGTTATCAACAACAGGAAATGTATCCTCCAGACCTAAATTATGGCCTAAATATTTATAAATACATATATTTCTGTACGGGCAGCAGTCTGTTCGAATTTTTAAAACAGATTTATACTCACTCTTGAGCCAGGCGTTTTTTCTCCGCAATAGAGTAACTATTTATGGTAATTGTTGCCCGAATACTTCGGAAAGAAAGGTTGTAATGAATTTGATTCAATTACAATCTTCTAAAACGCCAGTTTTATTACCAAATTTACATCAACAAATCGAATATTGTAAAAAAATTAATCAACCTTTGAGAATAAACAAATAAAATACTTTTTCATAGCCACAAGGGGCTTTTCGCAAGCAGAATTTCACGGTCACGGCCCAGTCAATATTTTACGGAATAATTTCACATTGAAGTGAGATAGGAATATTGAAATCTATCGCAATTTGTTATCTGCATATATTTTTCGCATGTTGGAATTATCTCGAAAAATGTTGTCTGGGTTCCGGGGCTTTCTTTTTTTTGTGCTGTCACCCAAAGCCAGCACAGACTATATTTTTCAAGCTTATCGTTTGTCCGTTCGCTCTAAATTGCAATCGCTCTCTGTATTCTATTTTATTTTTCCTATTCCAAATCTTTATTGCTAATCTCAATTCAGTTTTATTGATTTTGTCATATGCTAATTTCCTACATGTCAATTTGGTCACTTAGGCCATTTATTTTGGTGAGCTCATATGTCCGAATCAATGCCAAAAAGAGGTCAAACATCGGTCACCAAACTTAGTTGGAAAAAAGTTGTCTAGCTTTTTTCCCAAATTTTGGTTCTCTGGGTATGTCTATCTCTTTTTCAAGCGAAATATTCTTGTGAAATGTTTACAGAGTTTATTTCAATGACAACAAAATGAAATCACGATAAGCTTCACTGAAAAATGATTCGATGCTGCAAAAACCACAATGGAATTATGCCCGCGATAACATTCATGGACCTCGGAAATAAATAAACATTTAGCTTGAAGAAAAATATCGTTTATATTTAAATATTTTCCAAATAATTCCCGTTTATGTTTTATTTCATATGTGCAACAACAAAAAAAACGTTATCGCACACCAGTGCATGAAAGAATATATAAGTTGGCATTCACATTATGAATATTATATTCTTGTATGAGACTTCGTCGTGAAACATTCTCTTCGAATTCATACATTTCTTTGAACATGAAGTTGCTTGTTCTTTTTGTGGGTCTATGTGTCTCTGTTGGGGTGTTGTGCAGCGTGCCCGATCAGGTTGAAGTTGGGTCAGCAGCAAATCCAAGTTACAGCGGTAAATAAAAAAACATTTTATAAAAAACAGGTTTTGAATTCTATAGACTACATAATACACATATAAATTTCTTATCATCATGTAGGCGATGTTGCTGCTCAAAATTCAATCGTAAATGATATGAATGAGAGATTCAAACGGCGACTACCTCAACCAAGTGTTAGTGCATCGTTTGTAAAGGTAAATAGGCTGATAAAAAGTTTTTCTGATCGTTTCGGCAATAAAAGGGAATTGTGCGGCACTCAACTGAATCGGCGTAAAAGACAGGTAAATCGTAATAATACCCATTGCCCCCAACCCGTAACTGTCACCGTCGGGCAAAACTATCACAACGATATAGAACGCATAGCCTCCGAGCTACGCAATGACCCAGGCACCATAACCACTGACGTGTCGAATGAAAATAGGCACGCAGTTGATAGTTATACCACGATTACAGTTCCAGCCAACCAAAATCACGCACAACCCATTGACTTGACCGTTACAATGCAAGCTACTCTCACGTATGATAACACGGCACAAAATCGGCGAGCAGATAGTATTCATCCTGCGATTGCAGAGCGTTTGCAAGAAATGGATTGGTATCGCGGTGGTAATCGAAATACCAATGATGAACAAGGTCATCTTTTGGCTGACTCTCTAGGTGGGCCTAGTTTACCATGGAATTTCGTTCCACAAAGTCCATCAGTAAATCGTGCAGTGGAAATTACAGGTGATTTATGTGTAACTTATAATAATATAGTGAACATTTTGATGAATAATTCAGGAAAAGATATTACTTATTAGAGTGTTAAGGACAAAAAGTAACTATTTTCTTTGACGAAAAACATTTACAAATCTAAATTTTTACGGTGCAACAGGTGGGACGACATATTGTTGGTTTGACTTGGAAGCGGATATCCGAAGAATTCTCCAAGAAAATCAGAACCATTACATCGTTTGGACCATCTTAGTTAGTTATGGGGGTTTACCAGCTTCGCGCCGCCCGACAGGTTTTATGATATCGGTACGCCATTTGGATTCCAATCGTCGATTTATAAACTATCGCATGTTTATGATTCCCAACATTCCTTCGGATGCCTGCACTAATTCGAACCATGTATTCTGGCGAAATCCAATTCTATAACCCACAAGATCAACTGAAGGCAGCTTTTTGTGCACTCAAAATTTGTCCTACATGTAAAAGCTAAAAAAAATGTAATAGATCCATTGCAAATACATAAAAATAAACATTTTCGAAAAACAGATGACATCTCAGTGAAAATTTTGCCAAATGATTTCACAATTAGAAAAAGACATACCATAATTTACATTGGTTTTTACTATTTCTATCTCTTTTTCACACGAAGTAATTTTGTGATATGTTTACTGGGATGGTTCTTTTGTTTAATTTTGAACTCAACAAGTGTTATATGCACTAGCACATAACATTTCCGAGGTCAAGTATTTCAATCAAAGGATTTATTTCTAAATTGAACTCATCTAAATTACGTAGTCCCATTTAGTGACGTTAATTGTCTAAAAGTCACACAAAGAATTTGAATTCTCTATGGGACTACGTAATATGTCTTTCTTTGATTGAAATACATGATTCGGAAACCGTCAATATAAATATTATTTTGAACTGTTCCAACTTTATATACTACATTTTCAATAAAAAATATTACGAATTTTGCACAAAGAAAATATATCACGTTATTAATTCTTTCTTTATCTATCAATGAATGGTCTCATCCGGAGTCTAATGTAATTGTGATCGTTTCCAAAATTTTCCATTACTAGCCCCGAACGACAACTTTCATACATAGTTTCAAAATCAACTCAAATAGGAATACTGACAAATGATGATAGATACTGAAATTACATCATGAATTAATGCGTTGCTATATGGATCATCCGGTATGTTACATTATCCTATGAAAACAAATCGATTCGAACAAAAAAAAATCAGAAAACTCAGTATCATAGCGCCATAAAAAATGCTAATCGGTCATAACCAATAGGTTAATTTGGCATTCCACATCAATTATTCATATGGAATTTTGTTTATTCTTGTTACGAAACTTTGATCGAGGAACGTACTATGTGAATCATATGTACATTTGTTTGAACGTACAACTTGATTGTTCTTACATTGTGGGTATCCAAAGGGTCTGCCGCACTAGGAAGAAACAGAACTTTTTGATAGATACTGAACTGGGTGAATATGCGTGGGTAGGCGCCATCTACTGTGGTATGTATTTCCTATGATCTCTTGAATTCGACATTTCGTACAAAATTTTAAGGACATTGGATACTACAATCGATGTTATTCATGCGCATCAAAAAGTGACAGCAGTTTTTGGTCTCGTCGTAAAAATTGGGCAATTCTGAAACAAAGAGCAAATTACTTAAATGTGAATTTGTTTATTAAACTTGGGAAAACATTCACTGATACTTGATCAAATGTTGAAAAAGTTTACGGTTATGATCAGTGCCTATCCCTAGTAATGTGGCAGAGTTTGTTTAATCGATTCCCCAAGAAGAGTCGTGATAACCTCTGTGCGTATCGAAGTCGGGCCGGCCATACAAGGTCAGTGATTACCCAAAACACTATTGAAAAAGTGAGGAACTTTATTAAGAATGAGTCGAAAATCTTCTTCTGTGCGTTACATGAAATTGGTCAGTTAAATATCACCATAGACTCCATTCATCGCATTTTGATATATATCGTATATATATAAATTGGGTCTTAACAGAAGGTGTGCTCCAAGTTGTTCCGCACAACATTGACAATCGAGAGCCAAAATTCTACAATCAACAGTGTACAGGAGTTTTTGGGATTACGGTAGTCGAGAAAGGGAACATAAACTCCACAATATTAATTCGTTGTGACTTTATGTGAAACGTGGTGAAACATTATCAATATGATCCCGAAACTAAACGTTTCCAAGTCCCGAATCAGTAAGCCTATCCCTAGTATGTGCCTGAGTGTTTTACCTTGGTGGGCAGCGTCCTTTTGTCACGCTTCAGGTCGTGCTACACAGGGACCACAATACCGTGAGGCAAAGGGTCCTGGCGCCTGTTGCAACGATACAATGCCCGTGTCATCGTCGAACGCTTGTAACGATTTTGACAAAGTGCAGGAACTCCCATATTAACCTTAATCCCACTCACCTACTCACCTGATAGCATGGCAACCCTGTGATTGTTACCTATTTAGACCAAGACTTCCATTTTGGCTCATTAAAAGAACCACTGGTTTCATTCAGGACATTTCAACTAGGCAAGGCGACGACCGATAGTTCTCAGAGCATTCCGCACAAAGTGACTTTAAAGCACTCATTGAAATTGCTAATTTGAACCTTGGCTAACGGCTGGGTATCGAAGCACAAGGAAACTACTTTGAATAAAAAAATTTTACTTTTGAAAAATATTAATTTTTTGTTGTTTTTTACCAGTCCTGTTTCTTTTACGACAGACCTTGTATGTGTGTCCATGGGGGTGTTATGAAAATAAAAATTATCATCTACTCAAAGCAGAATGCTCGCGACTTCTGCTCAAGTTGACGAATGCAGTCTACTCATGCAGTATGACGAGGCTGCGTATATATATTTCTTGGCCTATTAATGAAAATAAGCGTCTATTTATCAACGAAAATCCTTTTTTTTTTCAGTTGGGATTGTGGCTCGTCTGTGGAAGAGCCACACGGTTCCCTAATTGCTTGTTTTGTTTCGGGCTCATACGCAATAAGATCGCATCTGCGTCGTCACCTCTGACGATTCTTGTCACTAAACTCTTTGAACACCGCGATCAGTATTTTTTCAGCATTTAATTTACACTCAATCCACTACGCAGCCTTTTTTCTGGCAGCGATTGTCAAATTGTTGCGGGATCCAAACGAGAACAAACCTTCATTTACTGGGCCCAGGTGTTCATGCAATATAGAAATGTATGCTAGTGGTGAGAAATGCATAGGCGTGCCTCAGCTATGCTAAAGGTATGTTACATGACGGTCTTGCATTATCAGTTCACGTACGGCATCGATCTTTTTTCTGGCAACAACGAACGGCTGTTTTTTGGACGACTCATTCACGGAAATTCGTCTAATTGAGCGAGCGTCGGGCCACGATTGAATTCGTTGTAGCAGTTTTCACAGTGGTAAGATCCACGTCGAAAGTTGTGAATAACTATCGCACATCGAATTAATGTTCCACAGAGTTAATTCCATTTTTTGCCGAAATGAATTTTTTAATTCAGTCCTGAACATAAAACAATTCACCATTAAATGACAAACCTTGTTCTGAGTGTCCATGGGGGGTTTATGCTAATAAATGTCAAACTTTCTCAATGCGAAATGCTCAGACTTGCACCTGGCATCCACTTAGTGTTTGCCTAGTCCAAAATATCTATAGGCTAGCCTCATGCGATACTATGTATGTCCAGATTATGTGGCAATTAGTTAATCTTATAAATTCTATAGATAAAAATGAATTGCAAAAATGTGGTTTGCTAATGCGCATAACTCAACCAACGCCTGGACCAATTTTTGCCCAATGCTTTTTTTTAAGTGTTCGTTGCGGATTCAAGAGAGTTGGATTTTACGGGAAGAAAAATTCGAATAATTACCGGAAACCCCTACAAACAGCCCTTTTCTTTTTTCCCATATAAACGAATGAATGTTTGTTCGTTAGTAACGCTAATGCTCTAGAACGGCTGAACCAATATTGATGAAATTTTCGGATGTTAATCGGTTGTGGATCGGAGAAGGTTCAGAAATAAAAAAAAACCGTATGCTTTTCGTGAGGAAAAGTCAGAAAGTTGGACAATTCCAAATAGAACTTTTTTTCATACAAAATTTGATTTTTTTTCAATTTTTTTTTGTTTTGTTTTTCAATTGCTAGAATCGTTCAAACTTGTCATTTGCATTTTTTATTCTGGCTATTGAAAAAAAAATATTGAACATTATTCAGTGAAAACGTTATGTGTGTTGAAATTTGTTACGATGCAACTAAGAGAGGTCGCGCTAATATCGGTCGGCGTTCTTTTTGGTATCAACATCCATTGGCAGTCCAAGGGACATGACCGAGTACTCCCAAGAAATTATGGATCGCGGTCCTCAGGCAGCTTTTTCAAACATAGAGTTCGATGCTTTGAATGGAAAAAGAGCGAAAAAGAGAGGTTTGCAGCACGCACAACGATTTCTTCTATGGAGTGATGGATGTTGGTTTAACCAGATTCAAAAACACTAGATGAAAACCAATATGACCTTGCGGACACATAAATTGTCCCCCACATCCGTTGTATGTTGGCAATAAACCCCCAATCACGATCCACGTTTTTTTTTTTTTCTTTCGGCAACACAAACTGAAAATGATGGATATCAAGTCTATCTGCGTATGTTGGCACACGATAACAATTGCACAAAACACTATCAGCATTCAATTTAGAAGATGAGTTTTTTTCTCGGAAACTTTCGTTGGGTGATGAACCGTTTGCGGAACAATTGATGTATCAAACTCTATCTGCCAACCAGTTGCATGACATCCAGTGTATTCTCAACTAATGCACTAGGGAGAAAAACACAATCAAACGACGATTTCCATTGCTATTGATTATGTACGTGAGTTGCAACTTCATTTCTCAACTTTCGTTGTGTGAATGGTATGGTGTTGTGCAACGTTTTTAAAGCGAGAACAATTGATCTATTTCGTAACATACCTCATGATCACTTCGAATAGACAAATGGAAATGCAAGGCCCGTCATTTCGACATATCAGCCTTCAGCATGACATTCGCTAAGAATTGGAAATGTGTCACTTCCGGTCGACTATGCATTAGGTTTGAAGATCAATACACAATCGGTCCCGAAAATTCAACGACGAGTGAACTTCATCACAAATGCTTCGTTTGCTCATTGATAATCGTACGCGGTTCACTTCATTTGAGTTCAAATTGCGTTGTGTGAATGGTATTGTGTGTGCAACTTTTTGAGAAGATTCAGCCAGCAATTACGGAGTACTTGGCTGGAACATACAAGTACATAATCCGACTCGAATCGTCTTGACAATGAAGAAGTCGCCGTGAATTATTCACTAGATTTTCGCGAAATCATTTTCGACATGTCGTTGCCTGTCAACCGATCGCAGTTGCGTCTCAAGAAATCTGGAAATCGTGTCACTTATCGTATCGCAATACTTCATGCGGTGCGGTTGTGTAATGGAATCCCGACTGGGGGGGAATTGTGACCAGCTATCGAAAACAAGGAGGCCAGATGCTTTATTCTAAAGCGTATTTCCGTTTCCTCCCAGTGGAAATTGCAATTGAGATGGCAATCAACAGAATCACAAGGATAGTCGCCATAGTGTGTGTGGCATAAATTTTGGAAATGCTATGTTTTTTCACACGGCCAGAATATACGTTGGCATGGCTCGACGAGTTGGAAAAACCATCCTTTTCCGTACACCGGAAACAGGAAATCTAAAAATGTTTGTTTTATCCAAGCTGCGTTAACATTGAAAAAATGGAAAATGATAATTCAACTTTCTTTTTCATTTCAAAACACATAACTTCACGCAGGACAAACGGCTGCGGGGATATCACTAATGAGTATATACATAAATTTTGGAGTACGAACTGTACGGATTATTTAACAAGCTTAAGGGCTGCAAATCATAAAGAGTCTTAGCAAACGAGGATGAAATGTATACAATAAAAATGAATCAGAATGACGATTAATGTCGAGGAAAAATATTCACATGTTGCCATAAAATTTTTGATGTTTATTATCTCCTTCCATGGTTTATTATTCCATCAGAAACAGTATGACCTTGTATTTCTGCCAAAAGATTGGTGAAATCAATTCAACGAACTTTTCTTTTCCAAATTTCCTCCGGGAATTCACGCCAAGAAACGAATGTTTTTTGGGTCATGTTGAACGAATTGTGCATGGCTCTGTCGTATATTGGCCGAAAAATGACATGTAATAAAAAGTGGGTGAATATCTCTCAAATGACATTCCGGCAATATTCATAAGTTTTATTGAGTGTGTAGTATTTCATAATGATGATTTTATGTACTTTTTATCAGTCCTTTTTAATTGTCTTTTCGCGATGACAGAGAGAAATTGCGCAGGTCAGTCCTTTCCAAATAGATCACGGTATACTTGCGAAATATTGAGAAGTGATTTATTTGCGATAACGAGTCGTTTAAAGACCTAGTCTCAGATTCGAACAATTGAAGTCGATAGAATGTTCAGGTAGAAAAAGGTGAGCAACATGAAATAAAAGGAATATTGGACAAAAAACGAGAGAATCAATGTTTTTGCACAGGATCGGCGGTTTGTAATGACTTACAGAATAATATTAAAACGCTATTTTTCAAATTAATAAAGCAATTTAATTCATAAGATTTGAGAATAACCATCTCAACAAAATATTTTTTTGAAAACACGTCAGAAGATGAATTAAAGTGCATAGTGTTGTAACGCGTTGGAAGGGATAGTTCATTCATTTCTCACAATCGCATACACACCTTCTCTCGGTTGGAATTATTTGCAATGGACGAGGAAAATCGTTGTCCTGCGCAAAGTGAAATATCCAATTGTTTTGTTTGAAAAAACCAAGACATTGTTCCCTTTTGAGTCCAAACTTCCTACGAAATCACCATCATACACACGAAAAGTAAGTAGGAAAACTAATTGATTTGTGGTGTATTAAACACAATGTATTTCACGCTGTGAAGGCGATAGCAAAGGACTTAAAAAGAAACCAAACAAATCGTCTGCAATTTCAATAGTAAAATAAATTCACAGTGGCGTAGCTAGGGGGGGTCGAAAGGGGGCCGTCGCCCCGGTCGCAACGTCCTTGGGGGCGGGCAAAAACGATCTTCGCTGTTTTTTTAATTATCGACGGTGTCCCTTCCTCACAGTTACCCTTTGCTTTGAATGTAAGCAAATACTTTTATTTCTCCAAATTTTTCAAAAATAGTTATTTCAAAACTCCAATTTGGGCAAAAATTTCTGCAAATTTGGTGTGTCAAAAGTTTTACAAGATTATAGGGCGAAAATGGGTTTTTTTTTATGGCTTTTAAATAAGATATCTTCTGAAATTTAATATCAATTTCCTCAAAACCGTATGTGAGTTTCATGGAACTTCAGAATTTGGCCGTGGCTTTCTAGTTCCTAAATTGTAGGTACTATACTTAATATCGAAGGATATTTTACACAATTCACCTTTTGTTTTAGAACCAACTCATGAACTTGTAGGTAGTGGATAGGGGGGCTACGAACTTGTCTTTGGCATAATGTGATTGATCGGAATTCGACTTACGGATAAATTGGAAAGCTGGTCTCATCGAAAATGTCCAATCGAAATTTTGTCTTTTGGAAATATGCGCTGATTATCGGAAAATCCGGTTCGGAGACACGGGATTATACGCAGTGGTTTACTACTTATGACCAACATGGTTTAATTCCCATTGGAAATCTGGTCTCTCGGAACTTAATGTCCCAATAGCGGTGTGATTTATATAACTGAAATTAATGGTCTAGGATATAATGGAATATGCGTATTCAATAATTGGCGTGAAATCCGGACTACTTCGGAGATCTACTTCGGATTATACCATATAAGATTTGCTACCGGTTGACTTGTACTCAAAATTTGGGTTTACATCCGAATAAGAAACCTGTGAGTTTTGCATACAAACGTGCGTTGACCTTAGACTCATTACTAGAAGCCCGGTATTGCAGTTTTGCTTTGTCAATATCAGCTGCACTTATGTAACTGAAATAAAGGGATAAGATTTAGGATTTATAATTTGGTTTGTTCTCTAAGCCCCTTTAAACTTTTAATATGGAGCCCCACAAAGAGCATTTTCGTCATACTTTCCGTTTTCTATTGTACCACATATATAGGAAAAATGCAGCTCAGGATGCTAAAAGTGACGTTATCCCAATGGGGACAAAGCCTTAATAGAAGCACTGTTGTCCAAAGTTGTTTTATGTCATAATCCGTCAGTGTACGATGATAACGTCATTGTGCTTTAATCATCGATCGATCGTGAATGTAACGGAGTCGAAAACTTGCCCGCACCTTATAATGATCATAATACGACGTCTTGGGATGGTAACAAACCTTTTCGAACATTCGACTGACCGGTTTCTTATATGAATAGGTTTTGAGACACCTTTAAAGTGTTTTTTCTCTCCTGGCGTTGAGTCTTGCAAGTTGCAAGAGCATAAAATGTTCGGTTGCACCCGAACTTAGCCCGTCCTTACTTGTTTATTTTATTTTCAGTATTTTCAGTTATTTTGTAAACTATGTTGATTTTTATAATAATATGAATAATTTAATTAATTTACTTTCAATTATTATAATTACACTTTTACCAACATTTATTATTATAACTGAAAGGTGGAAATATTTAAATTTATTTGCACCAACTCACTTTTGCAGCACATCCATTTACGCTCAAAAAGAGACAAGTAAGCCCGATCACCGTCACAAGTTTGTATTTTAGTGTGTTTAACATCGCTGTCTAAACTGAACTGACAGTATTGACTGTTTGACTTCTAAAAGCTAAGTTCACTGAAGTCTTGCAATAATTTATTCATATTTATATATGGCAGCAAGTATATATATATGTAATTGTATATGATTATGAAGTGACCACAACGTAGCGTTTAACTAAAGAGCCTAGAGAGTTACTGCAAGTCTCTCCATAGATAAGCAAAGATTCTATCGCAGCCACTCAATTTTGACAGCAAAAATATATAGATATATGACGACTATTTGTTTACGAGTATGCATTTTGTAGTTTTTGTTTTTTGTAGCTGCTGTCCATAACTGGTCAGCGGCCTTTAAGTGTTTCAAGCGTGTTTAGAATATTTGAAGACCATAAGTGTCAACAATAACGGCAACAAACAAACAAACTTAAGTAGATTATTTATTTCTCTACATTTTTGTTATGAACTAATGAAAACGTTTTATTAACAGCGTGTTAATGTTAATGAGTTATTGACTATTAAACGGACACATTTTCTTGGAATACTTTTTACTAAATTTGTCTAAGTTTCTAACATTCAATTCATTAAGAAATATGTAAATTTTCCGTCATTTCATTTAAAATTATGCATTTATTTCGCTTTGTACTTAACACCGCTGAGGTGACTCTGTCAGGCAATTGAGATTTCGATATCTTATCTAACCGTGGAACTTTTTGCGTCTTCTTGCAATAATGACACATTTAAGTGCAAAACCAGATAAACCATCAATATCTTCTTTTATTGCTTTTTACCACGGAAACTGTGTGTTATATCAACAGGAGACATATCGCAAACTAACTAAAAAAGAGTCATAACTCGAAAAAAGACGAATGTGAAAAAAACTTTTTAGACCGAATCAACGCCTGCGAATACGGAATAAACTCGACCCATTTTGAAGCGTATAGCTGGCTTCGAAAAATTGATCACATACGATAATATCAAGTGAAAACGGTCGTGGTCGAAAGCCGGTGAATCGTTCCAAACAGTGGCCAAGTCGGGATTAACGGCCAGGAAAGTTTTGCTGTGTGTTTGGTGGGATTGGAAGGGAATCATCTCCTATGAGCCACTCCCATATGGCCAGACGCTTAATTCTACAATCTACTGCTAACAACTGGACCTCTTGAAGCAAGCGAACGACCAGAAGCTTTTATAGCTAAATAATCTACCATCTCATATATTGCGAAATATTTTATACAAAAAATTTACAGAATATTTTCTAACGACTACAAGAGTATTTGATTCTTTACTGTATATGTATATTTCATTCTATCCAACTGTTCTTCAATGTACGAGTACAACCCCTTAATTGCTTATTTCAATTGAAAACGTATATTCGCCATCTAGAATTTTAGTGTACCCTCCATTATAACTGGCGGTGACGTCTATTCGTGATTTGTAGATTTGTTTTTTTTTACTTCAAAATAAGCCTTTGTCTCCGCCAACTACCGTGGGATAAGCCTCTCAACATCGCATATAAGGTTCTATCGAGCGTATTGCGTGTGATTAAAGCCCAATGTCAACAAACTGATTGGACCTTATCAGTGTGGTTTTAAGCCGGGAAAATCAACAACTGACCAGATATGCACCATGCGCTAAATCTTTGGAAAAGACCCGTGAAAAGACGATGGACACACACCACCCCTTTGTCGATTTTAATGCTAAATCGTCCGAATGGATGAAAACACACCATCTCTGAAAGTATTCGACGCAGTACCCGCCGGGGGAAGCAGAGGAAGACTTCCACTCTGTTGGCGAGACCAGGTGGAAAATGATCTGACTACACTTAGAATTTACTACTCGTATTGGCGCCAAACAACGAAAATATATAATGACTAGCGAAAGAAGAAGGTAGGCCTTAGTCTTGACGACTGCTAAAGAAAACGAACTTTTAAGTCTGCCTGGTTAAGCTTGATGAGAAGATGAGGCTGACCTCAAAGGTAACCTGCTGTTATTCCCATACCGGGCGGTGTTCTAGACTATTATTTTTTCACTAAATTTGATCATTCATGGTTACATAAATTTCCCCCGAGTCTAACTAGTCGTTGAAGGATTTATTATTTCATATATGAAGATCTTCAATACTTCAGGAACCATACATGCTGAAATTAAGGAAAATGAAAACAAAGATTTTGTTCTTTGTTATTAATTTTTATGTTTCTTTATTACCTCATATTGATTTCATTTAATATTTACTTATATCTTTGCTGGCAATATAAAATTGTATAAATTAAATGCTTTTGATTAAAATATTGTCCAATCTATATTTAATATATAGCAGATTAATTTGCTTCAAGTATTTATCATATTTATGTATATTTATATCATATTTATAATAGTAATATGCCTTTGTTGCATAATTAGATGCTCCTTTAAGAGTATATAAGTAATTCCCATGGTATTCGTTTAATCAATAGTACTCATAATTACAATAACTATATGATTCATGTTATTGATGTCAAAATCCAAAATCAATATATTTATAGATTTTTAGTTTAGAGTCTAAAGTTTTTAAGTAACGAGTTGAGTGAAATTGATGGTGAGTCGATAGTTTTTATTCGTAGCGATCTGGTCCAAAATGGATGTTTAAATGGTAATATTAATGATATATAATATATATATATTTTTCTTAATTATTAAACATATTTAATTTTGAGAATTCGCTTTAGTTTTTTTTATTTAAATAAGTATAGTTCAATCACAAATTAGGTATATAAAAATCAATTATTAACTAAAAGGTACACATTTTTGCGGTATACATGCTTTAGAATAACGAATTGAATGCATTTTAGGTGTTTTGGTACTTATATGTATGGATTTATTTTAAATATCATTAATATCTTTGATATTTTTGCTATATAATTTATCTTATAAAATTTACATTATAAGTACTTTACAACTACACACTTGGCGTTGGTGTATTGTAAATGGTTTGCGTTGTTTGGCATAAATGCAATCGTTTCTTCGCGTTAGGAATATTTACTTTATATGTCTAATATTAATACATATATACTATATCTATATATTTATATATCTATATATATATAATTTTATATGCAAATATATTTACATATCTAAATGCTTATCATGTAATATTTTATGTTGTCATATGCTTATTTCAAAACCCAGAAGAATGTTGAACACTATTTTTGAGGTAGTTACATAATAGAATAAAATAAGACAACAAAATTATATAACTTCAACTTAAATAAAGTTTTTTTGTTTTAACTAATTATGGCATAACTTTGAAGAAGAAGTATGGGAAAAAATGTGGGAAAATGTACGATGCTCAGCCTGGACAAGTGGCTTCAATTTTTACGAAAAAATTTGAACTTTGAAGGGAAAATTAATATAAGGTTGTCCAATATCTCCCTTCCGCATTTTTAGCTCTTTATTCTATGCTTTGCAAAAAGTGTTCAGTGATCGGATTTTGTTCAAATATGCGCCGCTTCGTTCGATAAACTGTTTCCATCTAGACGGCAACTTCAGAATACCCCGCTCGTAGAAGCCCCCCCTCCTTCTTTGCGAGGAACTCGGACAGCCACTTTCCACAAGGCTCTTTTGAGTTTAACTTTACACCAACAAGGGCATTCGCCATGGACAGGAACAACATGGTAATCACTTGGCGCTATATCCGGGCTATATGGTTGATGCGATAAAACCTCCCATCCGAGCTCCCGTAGCTCCTCACGAGTCATCAACAAAATGTGTGATCTGGCGTTGTCCTGGTGGAAGACTACACCCTTCCTGTTGGCCAATTCTGGACGCTTCTGGTCGATCGCCTGCTTCAAGCGATCCAGTTGTTGGCAGTAGATGGTAGAATTTAGCGTCTGACCATATGGGAGCAGCTCATAGTGGATGATCCCCTTATAATACCACCAAACATACAGCAAAACCTTCCTGTCCGTCAATCCCGGTTTGGCCACTGTCTGGGACGGTTCACCGGGCTTCGACCCCGACCGTTTTCGCTTGATATTGTCGTATGTGATAAATTTTTGGTCGCAGTCACCATCCGCTTCAAAAATGGGTCGTGTTTGTTCCGTTTCAGCAGCATATCGCAGGCGTTGATTCGGTCCAGAAGTCTTTTCACGGCAAATCATGCGGCACCCAAACATCAAGCTTTTTTGTGTTTTTGTATATCCAGCCTTCTGCAGATGGTTTAAAATGGTTTGGTGACTAACTCCGATCATCTCGACGATGCCACATGCTGGTCTAATTCAATGCTTTCCATGATTTCATCATCGATATTCATCGTCACAAGACGGTTTCCCCGGAGTGGTTCTTTGAGTTACAAGTATAGCAAAAAGTCACATGGAGCTAAATCAGTTAATACGGTGCTTCCTCAATGATATTTGTTGAGTCTTTGGCCAAAATTTAACACAAATACGTTAAAAAATTTTGTAAAATTCGACAAACACTACTGAGGTCGACTGACATAAACAGCTTCTGTAAACACACTGGTTGACAGATCGCGCTAATTTTTGGCATCATAATTAAGAATAGTTGTACCAACCTAGGAAAAAAAATTTACCTGTCTTCCATATAAGCGGAAGATGAGAGGGGGAAATGAAGAATTTCCGATACTTTCTTGCCAGGATGTATGGTATGAACACATATTTTTCGCAGTAATATGAGTTTTTTATTCCAAGCTTTAAAAATATCATACTAAGTATGGACTGAGATCCCGTATCCCCATCAATTTCTCTATAAAATCGATCTTTACTTTACGAGCGATGTTATGAAATAACAGTTATTAGTTAAGACATTAAAAGGTCCTTCGTCTTTGCTTGGATCTTATTAAAATACATAATATTCTAGGGTAAATACCTTGAGAATTTCATCTCGTGATTTCTCTACCTTATGACGTAAGCACTAAGTCACAGATGTTTGAACAGAACTTTTTAGGTCGCAACTTTGATTGGATATCATATATAATATTATACTCAGAACATATAACTAAATAAACTAAAAATTAAAAAACAAAAACTTGCTAATTGTTAACACGCTTAACGCCACTAAACTACCGTTTAATTTTCTCCAATAAATAAGTATTACCGACAAGCCAAACATTGTTTCCTAGTTTTACATATAATACTTGGTATCAAAATGAAAAGTAAATAGCTATTAAGTACATACTACAATACTGTATAATTAATTACATAATATGTTGTATTTGATATTCTTTACTTACTAATTTGGTGTATTCAATTCGAGATCAGAGTAAATGTGGAATGCATATTCTTTCAAGGTCCTTTATACCGGTAATTTGGCAAATGTTTTGGAAGATTTTTTCATTATGTCATAAAGTAAAACTATTTAAGGGAATGTGTACCAGAAAGTGAGATTTTTAACCTTCCCTCACTCTGGCAGATATTACAATATGTACACAATGCGAGTAGTCACAAAACACTGTGTGCCTTTGCATCAGAAATATTGAAATCCTATAACTTCGGCAAACCATTTTAAAGATCACTATGTTTCTTGAAGATCTACATAAACTTCGATGTACTTCGACTTCTCTCACTATTGTACCATAACGCCAGAACTATAAAGTACACATGAATATATTATTATTAGCCAATGTTAATCTCGTTTTTGAACTCTTGTATGAAAGTTGATTTCTACTACAAAGGGCTCAGACTTCATTTTCGTAATACGCGCTTAAGCTCGGCTGTTTGGACTGTTTTTACTTTTCTTTGAAGCAATTATAATGTGCTAAAAAATTTTATTAGGCAAATTTTAATCGCCAGAAATTGTAATGATTCGTAAAAGAGCTGAATTCGCACTCTGCATGTCAGCTATAATCAGACGCATTGGAAGCCTCAGATACCGGTTTTCAATTACATACATCATTTTTCGATAAATATAGCGTTTGCATCCAAAAGGTATTAAAATTTTTAAATAGATTTCCCGGTTGTTACTAGTGCAATTTTTGGGATAGTACGTGTACACCAGATAGGTCTGCATTATTTATTATTAGTCCTGAGATCGTTTTAAGGATTAATGTTTGCCACCAAATATCAATTTTTTGCTTTAGATATATTCAGCTCTACCTTATTCGATAGCTCTTCCACATTTAATATGAACAATACTGTTTAGAATTGTTATTCACTAGCCATTCGCTACTCTAGTTACTACAGCGAACTAGCAAAATAAAGCGAACAATTTGGCGCGAGCTTAATCTAAATATGCCTCTGGTAGTATAAAAGTATAAATGCATGTTGCGATTTTTGTTTTGTATATATGTATATACATGTACACAATATCCTCTTACTTAACCAGCAGCAGAGTCCACACTGCAGAATTTATCGGCCATTAGTGCTAGCACTTTTTCGAGTTTTGAATGCCGATCCTCTGGAGTAGCGGTGACACCATTACTACCCCATAAAAATTTCACGTGGAACTCGGTTCTGAAACGTTGTAGATAATTATATAACTCACAATGCACTTACAACAACTAATGAGTACATACCTAAATGCGTCGCTGAGCAATTCGTCCAATCGCTTACTGGACTCTTCAAGCAAAATTTTCGCATTTTTTCTATACAGCGCTAAATTGTTCAGGAAATGACGCGCCGAGTCTAAGTGTAGAAAATTAATTGTCATGCCGAAATCGTCGGCTTTTGCCTCCCATGCTGTTATACAAGTGCCATACAGTGAACTGCGATCGTCCAAGTTGACATTATTTACACTGATAATATCGATGATCGGTCGATCTTTCAATAGCGCATAGAGTAAGACATGTGGTACTGTAGTGTTTGGCGCTTGCGGGTTGGTACACTCATTCATGCTGATTAACGTGGGTCGTAGCTTGGCTTCGAAGGTGAAAGCGCTATCAGTGTACTTCTGGCGGAGTATGTGCCAAGCTTGTTCTAGTTTTTGAATCTATGAAATAGTAGTATTAAGAGTTTTGAAAATAATTGAAAATTTTCTGTACTATTAACTTACCTGTGGCATGCATAAGCCCAACATAATGGCACAGAAGCCGAAGAGATTGCCCAAAGCTGTTTTCGTTTCCACTGCAATCTGTATCCATTTGCTTAGTAATTCAGCGCGATCCAAGTCCGTTTGACATGTAAGTATTGTCACTGCGACCATTAGTTTTATGCACTGGGTGCGTTCGATTAAATCAGCACGGAATACTTTGCCAAATGGTAGTGTCAGCATCTCCAAGCCGCAGCAGTCTAATACATTGCGATCTTCATCTTCAGGCAGCTCTTCAATTAGTAGACCAATATCGATACGCGTTATATGCTCAGCAATGACTTTGGGTCCAGTTTCTAGCAGCATCATCTTGAAAGTGGTAAGTGCGTCGCCATCCAATGGCTTATTATCCACTGACGGTAAGAGCAGTGTTATGAAGTTTTCAAAGTCGAACTTAGACACCTATAATTTAAAGAGAAGGTATTATTGCAGAGACTGATTTTAAGTTGGTAAGAAGTGTAAAGTTTTGAAGCTGTGTGCTTCAGTAGAACGAGTAGTGGAATTCGAGACCCTTTGGGGATCGTGGAATCGAGCCCATAACACATATATTAAAATTTACCAAAACCTCGAGCATTTCGAAACAAACCAGAACTTTTTCTACACAATTTGAAAACATCAGAGCTTGCAACAATGAATGATAACTTATCTTAGTGCCAAAGCAATCATATTTTTAATGACTAATATTTACAATCCACGATGCTTTTCAAATTCATTAAATCTGAGTCTAATAAAAAATTTTACTCCGACTAGATACCCACTTACCGGCTTGAAATCGGGTATCTCCATAGTGAAAAGCTGCTCTTCTGCTGCAATCACATCGAAATCAGCAAGACTTTTCAAAGCTGCTGACGATGCTGAATTACTCAAAAAGCGTGGATTCTTTATTATTACACCACGATGTTGGGTAAACTCGTTGGAGTCACCAGGTATCGAGCTCTGTACCGAATCGCCAGAACCATTTCCCGAATCCGAACCACTGGCGTGATAACCAACTCCCACAATCCCTGCGCGATGCGCTGCCAATTGCTGTTGCTGTTCCTTCTCTTTACGTGCCTGACTATTTGCGCGTACTGGCTTCGGTGGTGGACTCGGTGGTTTCTCGGGTAGCTCGGGTATTTGTCTGCCCTCTAAGCTTGTACTCAAACCAACAGCATCTGAACCGAAATCTCGTGCCAAACTCGAGATACGCATAATGCTATTGCCGCGAAAGTTATTAGTATTGGGGCGTGGCAATGAATGTGTGGTGAATTTAAAATGATCTACTGCCTCAGTTGCAGCGGAACATCGCGCGATCGTTTGAAATCCATTACCATGTAGTTTGCCCGCTTGCGCCAAGTGCTCCAGATGGCTTTGTAAATTTATATTATCCCCAACAACTAATGACGTTTCACTAGCTAGCACCTCTTTCTCGAAGTTGCTTAAACGACGACCATGATCGCGGAAGCCATTCGGATTATTGACGATCTCATTAGGTTGAGTAGGCGCGGCTTGTATAATACCATCAGCACTTGAGCACGATTCGCTATTATGCGATTGACGTACACTAGTAGGCGTGGCATGTGCTGGCGTGAGGGATTGCGAGCGCTGTTTCTTTGATGGCAAACGTGGAGGTATTTCGCGTTTGACACGCGGCGGTGATGACATGGGGCTGTGTACTGTTTGTTGCTGTTGAGTATGCGGTGTTATAATACCGGATCCAAAGCGAAAATTCCCATTGTGGCTTAGTGGAGAATTAAGTGGACTAGCACCTCGTATGCCAGCCAACATTTGTGTGTGCAAATGATTACCAACAATTTTATGTCCATAGAATGATAAAGGATATGTGCGATTGCAGGGATACTGTATGCGAGCACCGGAAGCTACCGAAATAGGTTTGCCTGGAGGAAATGAAATTGTATTTAGACTTCCTAATATATTCAATTAAGAATTTTTTTAGGCAAAGGCAAATAATTACCAGAACCAACATAAAAGGTGATAAGATCGGGCACTGCATCAAAGGCATCTTCCTCAAATTGATACTGTACGCGCTCGTAGACCGTCTCAGGTTGTAAAAGAATCTGTAATGGGTAATAATTAATGAAATAAAAATTCTAATAATCTGCTTTCAATATTTATACGTAGGTTGCTATATATATTTCTGGACTAGGCAACACTAAGTGTTGCCAGGTGCAATCTGACATTTCCATTGGAAAGTTTGACATTTTTTAGCATAACATCACTCAGAACGTTTTGTCATTTAATCGTGAATTGTTTTATTTACAGGGAATTAAAAATTCATCTCGGCCAAAAAATGGAATTAACTCGTGAACATTTTCGTGCGATCATTTTTCACAACTTTCGACGTGGATTATCACGACAAGAGTGCATCGATGAACTAAAATCTTTGTATGGCTATGAAGCACCATCCTATAGCACTGTGAAAAACTGGTACAACGAATTCAATCGTGGCCGACGCTCGCTCAAAGACGAATTCCGTGAAGGTCGTCCAAAAACAGCCGTTGTGCCAGAAAACATCGATGCCGTACGTGAACTGATAATGCAAGACCGTCATGTAACATACCTTCAGATAGAGGCATGCCTATGCATTTCTCCCACCAGCATACATTCGATATTGCATGAACACCTGGCCGTAAAAAAGGTTTGTTCTTGATGGATCCCGCAACATTTTAACAATCGCTCAAAAAAAGGCTCGTGTGGATTGGTGTAAAGAAATGCTGAAAAAATACGATCGCGGTGCTTCAAAAGACGTTTATAAGATCGTCACAGGTGACGAATCATGGATCTATGCGTATGAGCCCGAAACAAAACAGCAATCGACCGTGTGGGTCTTCCAAGACGAGCCAAATCCAACGAAAAAAAAAAAAACATTTTCGTTGATAAATATGCCTATTTTCATTATTAGGCCAGAAATATATATAGCAGCCCTCGTACTAGCGGCTTAGCCAAGTTCACCTACATAATATTGCTCTTCACTATAGTGGTCAAAGTGGCAGGGGTTTTCCCATAACTTAAACATTTTTCTAGCATTTCTTGCACCAAGAGTGGGCCCAGTAAAATTTTAAATATTTGGGTTTTCAGATCCAAAGATTTCTTTAGTATGGAAGATTATTGCAGCTGAAATACTTTTTATTTTTTTCACATCTCGGATACAAGAATAGAAATCTTTAGGCTGTGAAATTTCAGTTGAAACCTAAACTTTCCCCATAATAGATTTTGGAAAGACTTATTATTTGATTTCGCTGAAAAAGAGCAATTACCGTTCTATGGAAAGTGATTAGTATTTTAACTTAAATTATTTATATAAAGTGATCGTGTTTCGAATATATTTTCAAATGGGTGTCATAATGACTATTACTAGCCCCTTTAAACTCGTCACATCTCTTCGACGCGTCGGAGATAGAAGGAATGAAACGACATATTTGTCGCCATAGCAACACTAATTCTCTAATAATTATGCCCGTAGTCTGCTCCAATTCTGAACAATACAATTAGCTTTTACTAATCTCTCTCGCTTACCTTGTTTATAACGAAATGTAGCACCTGGGTTTTGGTGTGACAGGTGAGCACATAATTGTCCGGTTGGGAGGCGCAATCTCTTATCAAAAATTCTCCTTCCCTCTGTACAATCTCCTCGGCACGTTGCCGTGACAGTGGTCCATGATACCAGGCATGCGAACGTAAATCCTTTGCATCCAAACTGAGCTCCCATTCTAAAGCCTTCTTCAAAGCAATTGCTTCTTGTTGTTCGCTAGACGGTGTGCTCACCGCCATGCTGTTAGGTGGCAGTTGATGGTGTTGCTGTAGATGCAACTGACCCACAATAGACGCTGTAGAGCCACCAATACTGCTGCTCAAGTTACCACTTCCACCAATATTGTCCATTGTGCGGATTGTGTTATTGTTGTCGGTTGCACAGCTATCGACAGTAAGCGGGTTGGTTAAGCTTTTCGGTTTTATTGCTGCGTTTGTTGTTATCGTATTATTTTCTAGAGGATCTAGTTCCTCGTAACTGCAATGAAGATTGTAAATTTGAACAACAGTTGTTACAAGTAGCACGCGCGCGTTTAGGGGGTGTTGATAGTAAAAAGTGGGTGGTGGTAAGAGGAAGCAGCAAAATGCAAAACAAAAACAAACAGTTGGGATATTTTCTCACTCGTTAGCTTTGTATTTTTATTCGTTTTGTTTTTGCTCTATTTGCTTCTTGCTTTCTGTTTTACTGTTCCACTTGCCACAACTTCCTGTTGGCTAACCACTTTGCCCGTATTTCAAGTGGCTAGCATTGAAAGTGAAGTACCTTTTTTCAAAGTGCAAATAATTGGTCAGGGATTTGCCTAGATCAAGGTTACAACTGTTTGCTTGATAGTACTATGTAGTAAAAACTTTTCTATCCGATACTATAATCGAAATTAAGGTAAATAAAATGCTGCACTTCATGGTATTAATGCAACTCCATTCTGAACATATACTCACTCATAAACAAAAATCACGGTCTACCAATTTTTAAATCCATTTCCCCGAAAAGTTCTTAAACGCTCTATAAGAAACTATATACACAAGTGTCTAAAAGAAGTTCGTTGTTAATTTTTTACTTTCCAAATACTTTAATTATAAAAAATCGGTTTTCCTTTCACAAAAGTATACGCTCGCCGTCTGACTCGTTCTGTAGCTGAATGAAAACTCGCCATACTTGCTGGCCCTGCCCAAAAGGTATTTTTTGTGTCCGCCTACCCTGCTGCTGCTTGATTTTCATGCCGCAGACTACGCGCTTACTTCTCTGAATTTGTGTTAAAAAACACTCTCACACACACGCATATGCAACACTTGAATTCTCTTAATTTTCTGATGTCCTTTTGCTCCACAGCTGCTCTCGCGTTCGCATTTGCAACATTACAACTCCAGTGTCAGTGTTCTAATGCTCCAACCGTTCAACTTTTGCAACTTCTACAACACCCCTAACCTATTGTAAATCAAGAAAAACAACTAAGAACAGTTTTGCTTATCCTTAGCTGTCAAAAGGCCGCCTTCGAAAGTCTTGTTATTATTCATTCAACCCTCAGGTTCCCAAACATTTTTGACTGACAGCGAGCCGTGAGCACAAAGGATATTTCTCAATTGTTTTTCGTGATGACGCATGCGCATATCTTGGCGCTACAATTCTCCTGTACGGTATTGACTAATGTTCAGATGCAGACTTGTAATAAAATTATAAATTTGAAAATATCATTTTTATTATCCAATAAAAATAAATCTGTGACAATATGTTAAACTATCTTAAGCTGACTTCAATTTTTACCGACAATTTAAATTATACAAATTTTTGGATATTTATTTAACTTTTAACAATAACTAAGAATCGTAAATTTCAAACCAACCTTTAAATGAACATGATTTGGGGATATACTCACATTTAGGATAGGAAGAAAAAGATCAGCATGAACTAATATTAAAATGCTACTTTAAAAAAAGTCAACAATTTTTAGAATACTAATAATATAATTATATAAGAAAGATAGTTTCTCCCATAATAGGCACACAATTTTCAAAACTGAGATATATCATTTCCAAGTAAACACTTGAACGCCAGTAAAGAAGAAGAAGAAGAATAAACACTTGATTTGAGTTTTGTTCGATGATAAGGATGAATGAATCATGTCGAAAATAGAATAGCAAGCTTGACATTGCCTGATGATGGCTGGCTGAAGTTAGAAAAGACTCTTTCTATACTTCTACAATACACAAATTTAGCCTTGATTGGATCTGATCATGTATATCCACCGTAGTAATTTGCAAGAGATTTCTTTTTGATAAAAGTGAAACGTCAGAAACGCGACCTGTACTTGGATTGTGCTAAATAACATTATAATACCCTTAGATTACTACCTTTTTATTCCCGTTAAGAATTTGAAGTATACAAATTTCTGTAGTGGTTAAACACAATAGAAAACGTTGTAATTTTTGGACATTAAAGTTCAATATTTTGTTAACAAAGTTAGGTTTGGTTAGATGGCTGATCGAAGATCGCCCGTGGACTGCCATATGTAGTCCTTTGTTAAGCCATAGAAAAAAATATCACCTGTGTTCGAACTTATAAATTAGCAAAACGCTTTGTAGCCAAGACAAATTTGCACAGACATTTAATTTTCACTCCCGCTAGCTCGGTGGGATGTCTGAAGGTATTGGATCCCAAGTGTTTAAATCTCCGCAAACGCGGAACAGTCAACAAGGAAGCGTTGAGTTGTTTCCACCTCATCTTCTTCCATACAGCTTCTGCAAATGGGGTGTGGTAAGATTCCCAACCTTACACTATGGGCGCCAATAGGGCAATGGCCGACTAAAAGCCCCACAACTGGGGAGAGACTAGTCTTACTAAGGGCAAGTATATCATTAGAACAAAGTTAGATAACCAAAAAATTAGAATGGTAAGTTAAAACTTTTAGAGGGCGGACTTTTCAAGCCATACTAAATTGCACTTTGGTTTTTTTATTGTGATTCCCTGTGTTAAATATGAGCCCTGTATCTTAAATTTTTATTGAGCCACTGCAGCGGTATTACATGACCAACCTTCCCAGAGTGCTAACGAAGATGTGCTTTGCCACGTAGTTTGTAACACTAAGAAGGAGATCCTATAAAATATATATGTACATAAATAAGTGATAACCCTGACGCGCTTAGTCGAGCTTAGTTTGGTTATTGATCTGAAGTTTCGCTTTTCTCTCCAAGAAGCTGCTCATTTGTTAAAACCACCGATAGCCGACCACTATAACATGTAGCTACCAAACAAACTAACCGAGCAAAATTCAGTTGTATGGAAACTTCTCATTTGTGAAGGGCATTACATGTTATCCAAAGTTAACGTTTTTTCTGGTTTTTATATAAAGACAACGCTTGTTTTAAATGATAATTGTCTTTCAAATGCGTATCACTAATTATAAATAAAAGTGTGGTATACTTACATCATATCCGAAGCATTAAAAGTCAGACGCTTAGACTCCTTACTGTTAGTTCTAAAATTGGAAAATGAATTACGACTACTGCAATTACGCTGCAGCGACCGCTCTATTTCACTGGAATCGCTTGATAAATACATTGGTGGACAAGAGTTTTTTCGCTTGGACAGCGCGCGAGGTAAGGTGGAAGCTGCAAATAAAAAAGAATTATCCGTTTTATAGAAATTTTGAAAAAATATTCAAAACTAAATACTTAAATATGCGATCTTTAAGGCAATGCGAATACAAAACTTACCCTCAATATTCAGCGACTGTCGGCATTTAGCCTGTACACCCATCAAGCTAGATAGCATTTTTGCGCGATGACTGCTCTGACGTATGCCCCTGTGCCTTAAACCGCAATCCGTTAAATCGAGAATATCTTCGACAGTATTATACATTTGGAAGTTGGCTATAATAAAATTGTTTCAAGATTGTAATAGTTTTAGGCGAAGCTGTAGAAAAGGAAACTAAGATATTTATAATCTTGTTTTATGAAAATTTAATTTATTATAAAATTGTTTATCCTTACGAAGGCTGCTATATATATTTCTGGCCTAATAATGAAAATAGGCATATTTATCAACGAAAATGTTTTTTTTTTTTTCGTTGGATTTGGCTCGTCTTGGAAGACCCACACAGTCGATTGCTGTTTTGTTTCAGGCTCATACGCATAGATCCATGATTCGTCACCTGTGACGATCTTATAAACGTCTTTTGAAGCACCGCGATCGTATTTTTTCAGCATTTCTTTACACCAATCCACACGAGCCTTTTTTTGAGCGATTGTCAAATTGTGCGGGATCCAACGAGAACAAACCTTTTTTACGGCCAGGTGTTCATGCAATATTGAATGTATCAAGATGCATAGGCATGCCTCTATCTGAAGTTATGTTACATGACGGTCTTACATTATCAGTTCACGTACGGCATCGGTGTTTTCTGGCACAACGGCTGTTTTTGGACGACCTTCACGGAATTCGTCTTTGAGCGAGCGTCGGCCACGATTGAATTCGTTGTAACAGTTTTTCACAGTGCTATAGGATGGTGCTTCATAGTCATACAAAGATTCCACGTCGAAAGTTGTGAAAAATGATCGCACGAAAATGTTCACGAGTTATTTCCATTTTTTGGCCGAGATGAATTTTTTAATTCCATTCAATTCACGATTAAATGACAAAACGTTCTGAGTGATGTTATGCTAAAAAATGTCAAACTTTCCAATGGAAATGTCAGATTGCACCTGGCAACACTTAGTGTTGCCTAGTCCAGAAATATATATAGCAGCCTATGTATCATAGCACTTGGAAAAATCCTCCGTCTTGATGGCCATCAGAGCCTTTTTCGATTCAGCTTTTATATTCTCAATTGAGTCAAAACGGTGCCATCGGAGTGATCATGTTAATTTGCTGAATAGCCAAAGTTACACGAATGTGGCACGATATTAATTGAATACATATGTGGCGAAATGATCAC
The DNA here is from genome assembly GCF_023373825.1 of Bactrocera dorsalis. Taxonomy (NCBI): domain Eukaryota; kingdom Metazoa; phylum Arthropoda; class Insecta; order Diptera; family Tephritidae; genus Bactrocera; species Bactrocera dorsalis. The sequence goes on along the minus strand of NC_064303.1, from coordinate 20,808,239 downwards.
GAATAACCAATGCAGTATGAGATGATGCATTATCGCACTTCTTTGTTCAATAAATTCACACATAGTAAAAGTCGAAGAATTCATTTTTTGATCCTCACAAAACGACGCGTATCTCAAATACTAATGAATGTTTTGACGAGAAATTCAGCATAGATGTACAGTACCACGAACTTACAGGAAATTTATCGATTCGAAAAACATGCGAAGTATAAATTAAAAATTCACCTTTCAATTTGATCACAGTAGTATTATCAAAAAAGCGAAATCACTTTCCAATAAACAAATCAATCACCAATGAAGTTTTTGGGGTAAAATCTTGACATAACTTTCCAACCCGCCAGATACCGAAAATTTGTCCCTATACCTGAGGTATATCATTGAAATTTGGTGGGAATATTTTCCTAATGAAACCAATACATGATAAAGTCGGGTCAATACTTCTATTAATATAAACATATTCCAATTTCCAATTGACTTTATATTATATACATTCCGTTAAGTAAGAGCGTGGTCGGCTTTACCGACAGTTAATGAAAGATTTCGCTCTAATTCCTTCGCGAGCCGATAGAGGGTAGCTTTGTCCTTGATGCATTGTCAACAAAGGTTCAGTTGTCGTTGATCTTCTGAAAGAGAATCACGTTAAACGCCATGAGTGCTAAGTACGCGTCGCGCTACGAAGCTGTGTTCCTTTGCATCCAAATGTCGCAATCAGCGGCTGCTAAATATATCAGAAAGTCGAAGGCATTTGTACAGAAGTGGATACAGCGCTATATAGTGGCTAAAAATGTCGATGATTTACTAGAACGTGGTTCGATAGGAAAAATGAACAAAAAGGATGGAAAAAAGAATAGTGAATCTGTTTTCGCGGAATCCTGCTTTACACTAAGGCAAGGACAAGCAAAATTAATGGCGAAAGGTTTAGATATATCCTACGAAACTATCCGAACCCTTCTTCATACTCATGCTCTGAAATGAAAATAAGTAAGTGTGCGATAGGTTAAGGAAATTGGGAGAGCGCCTATGTTTAATATCGTTATGACTGTGTGCCTACAATTGACAATATCAGGCTAATATTACCATTAGTTCTCATTACAAACACATTTCAAGCATGTTAACTATGAATAAATATAGCATTAAGCTTCCATTCCACAGTGACCAATAATTCGATAAAGATCACTTCCTAATTGAGCGACCTTAGTTTGATTCAAGGTGGGTTTACATCAAACAACGTGGTTAGAAGGAACTGGCAAAACATTTTACGTTAAATGTAAACCGGTACCGGTTATTTATGTTACATATCTATATTTGCTAGGAAATGGCTAAAGTTAACATTTTTCTTGTTTTTTGATCAAAGTGACAATACCTTTTTCATAATTTCAATTTATTACTCACTTTCATACTGCTGCATACCGAGCAAATCCAGCCAATCCGCGATACTCATTTTCATATTATAAACGATCGTTGCTGTTTGATCGCGGCGCTTCATCAACGGATAACGGAAGTTCCACGACATACCTTTATTATTAATTTTGTAAGTAATTAAGCTTGTTGTAAGCCTCAAAGTATGTAAAACCTAGTACTCACTTCCACGGCGCTGAACCATGCCCTGGGCATCGCATTGTCGTGCTTGGACATTTCCCATATTGTTGTTGCTATTGCACACTTTTCACTATTCGACAGCTGTTAGCAGCACTCAGCTGTTCAATAGGAAAATATAATTTGAGAATTTGTTCTTTGATACCGTCTTAGACTTTTATAACCGTACAGACTATACTTATGCACTTTCAGCATTTCAGGCTCGCTGATCTACACTCAGTGCCGCACCACGATCAACTATTAAAGTATTTCTCAAAAGAATTTGTTGTGCAACTGTTGGACGACTTTTGCGTGTTTTCATAATTTTTGTTACTATTTTGTTGGTGTTGTTTTTGTCATTTCTCATATGGTTTTGAAGCAGTGGCATAGTGGTGGTGGCAATGGTGGTGGAAGCGATTGCAGTGGCTGCTGTTATTTGAGGCACTCCATTCCATTTCATCGCCGCACAACGGCATATGCAATGGGGTATATTTATTTCTATTCTCTTTGCGTGTTTTCTAAAAATTATTTTATTTACCCATATATGCGCATATATAGATGTACTTATATATTTACATTACATGTTATATTAGAAGGTTTTATCAACTTATATGTTAGGTATGTTAGGTATGTTATTTTTAATATCGAGTTTCGCTGATCACAGCAGAATTCCCTCAATTAGCCAGCGTGAACTTGGCGATTTTATATACATACCTATGTATGTGTACTACGTTACAGTTTTGGTCATGAAAATAGAACACTCACTGACATTGAATACTGTATGCACAGTGTGCAGTCAGAAAATAACATATTTTGCGTGAATTCCCAGAAATTTTTTATATATATTTTTTATTGCAAATTTACTCATGTTCAATTTTGATCACTGTCGCGTAAAATTGGTCAGTACTTGATCTTCCTAATGTCTCACGTCTTACCGTGAATTAAGAAAAAATAGTGCTCAGTATAAGAAACGTTTTAAAGCAACAATTTTAACGAAGTATTGTAAAGGTGGAGGTTGGTTGGAGGATGGAACCATGTGTAGAAGTTCACGCAAGTGAGGAAAGTTCTCTGATCGCCATTCACTTGGGAACGATTCTTTTACATATGACTCAAGCAGCTCACGACTTCCGCTCTTTGACCAAGTTTCCTCTGGGTAGCCTAAGAACATCCGTTTGAAGGCGAGATAAAGTGAGAAGGCGAAATATCCCATACATAAGGCTGTGCGCTGGGTTTGGGACTCGCCACGTAAAGAAAACACCCCCAATGAAAAGTTTCAACCAGCCTCGGATGAGAGACCCACCTTTCGATGACGACCATGGAAAACAAAATAAGGACTACGAATTAAGGGCATGCACCTGGAATGTCCGGTCCCTTAATTGGGAAGGTGCCGCTGCCCAGCTGGTTGATATCCTCGTGAAAATAAATGCTGACATCACCGCCGTCCAAGAAATGCGATGGACAGGACAAGGACAGAGACGAGTAGGTTTTTGTGGCATTAACTACAGTGGCCATATAAAGGAGCGCAGGCTTGATGTGGGATTCGTGGTGGGAGAGAGACTCCGTCGCCGAGTACTATCATTCACTGCGGTGAATGAACGTCTAGGCACAATCCACATCAAAGCGAGGGTCTTCAACATATTGCTGATTTGCGCCCACGCCCCGACGGAAGAGAAGGACGATGTGACCAAAGATGCCTTTTATGAGTGCTTGGAGCGCACTTATGTGAGATGCCCCCGCCACGACGTAAAAATCGTGCTTGGCGACTTCAACGCCAGGGTGGGCAAAGAAGGTATCTTTGGCACTACGGTCGGTAAATTCAGCCTCCACGACGAAACATCCCCAAATGTTTTGAGGCTGATCGACTTCGCTGGGCCCCGAAATATGGTTATCTGTAGTACTAGATTCCAGCATAAGAAAATTCATCAAGCTACCTGGCTGTCTCCGGATCGAAAAACTACCAACCAGATCGATCATGTTGTGATAGACGGAAGACACGTCTCCAGTGTTTTAGATGTGTGTGCGCTTTGAGGTCCTAACATCGACTCGGACCACTATATTGTTGCAGCCAAGATTCGCACCCGCCTATGGCAGCAAAAAACGCACGCCAACAAACACAAGGAAGGTTCGACGTCGAGAAGCTGCAATCACAACAGACAGCCGAACGATTTTCTACTCGGCTTGCACTCCTGCTCTCTGAGACCACTCGTCAACAACTCGGTATAAGGGAACTGTGGGACGGCATTTCAAACTCCTTACGTACAGCTGCAACCGAAACCATTGGTTTTCGGAAAGTGCAAAAGAACAGCTGGTACGACGAGGAGTGCCGTGTCGCAGCGGAGAGAAAACAGGCTGCCTACCTCGCAACGTTACGATCGACTGCGTGTGGGATGTGATAGAAACCGAGAGTTGAAGAGGGAAGCAAGACGCATTTGCAGACAGAAAAAGAAAGAGGCCAAAATGCGTGAGTACGAAGAGCTTGATAAGCTGGCCGACAGGGGTAATGCTCGAAAATTCTACGAAAAAACCCGTAGACGAACAGAAGGTTTCAAACCCGGAACATACTCTTGTAGGACCCCCAGAGGTGATGTAATAGCCGATGCCCAGAGCATACTAAAAACTTATGGAGGGAACACTTCTTCAGCCTGCTGAATGGCAGTGAACGTACAATGCCAGGAGAAGGCGAACCCGATTCCCCAATCGATGACGATGGAGCAGACGTTCCATTGCCCGACCATGCAGAAGTTCGAATAGCAATTACCTGCTGAAGAACAACAAATCGGCGGGAGCCGATGGATTGCCGGCCAAGCTATTCAAACACGGCGGCGAAGAACTGATAAGCAGCATGCATCAGCTTCTTTGCAAAATATAGTCGGACGAAAGCATGCCCAACGATTGGAATTTAAGTGTGCTATGCCCAATCCATAAAAAAGGAGACCCCACAATCTGCGCCAACTACCGTGGGATAAGCCTCCTCAACATCGCGTACAAGGTTCTATCGAGCGTATTGTGTGAAAGATTAAAGCCCACCGTCAACAAACTGATTGGACCTTATCAGTGTGGCTTTAGACCTGGAAAATCAACAACAGACCAGATATTCACCACGCGCAAAATCATGGAAAAGACCCGTGAAAAAAGAATCGACACACACCATCTCTTTGTCGATTCCAAAGCTGCTTTCGACAGCACGAAAAGGAGCTGCCTCTATGCCGCGATGTCTGAATTTGGTATCCTCGCAAAACTAATACGGCTGTGTAAACTGACGTTGAGCAATACCAAAAGCTCCGTCAGGATCCGGAAGGATCTCTCCGAGTCGTTCGATACCAAACGAGGTTTCAGACAAGGCGACTACCTATCATGCGACTTCTTCAATCTGCTGCTGGAGAAAATTATTCGAGCTGCAGAACTTAATCGAGCAGGTACAATCTTTTATAAGAGTGTACAGCTGCTGGCGTATGCCGATGATATTGATATCATCGGCCTCAACACCCGCGCCATTAGTTCTGCTTTCTCCAGACTGAACAAGGAAGCAACGCAAATGGGTCTGGCAGTGAACGAGGGCAAGACGAAATATCTCCTGTCATCAAACAAACAGTCGTCGCACTCGCGACTTGGCTCTCACGTCACTGTTGACAGTCATAACTTTGAAGTTGTAGATAATTTCGTCTATTTAGGAACCAGCATTAACACCACCAACAATGTCAGCCTGGAAATCCAACGCAGGATTACTCTTGCCAACAGGTCCTACTTCCGACTGAGTAGACAATTGAAAAGTAAAGTCCTCTCTCGACGAACAAAAGCCAAACTCTATAAGTCGCTCATAATTCCCGTCCTGTTATATGGTGCAGAGGCTTGGACGATGACAACAACCGATGTGTCGACGTTACGAGTTTTCGAGAGAAAAGTTCTGCGAAATATGTATGGTCCTTTGCGCATTGGCCACGGCGAATATCGCATTCGATGGAACGATGAGCTGTACGAGATATACGACGACATTGACATAGTTCAGCGAATTAAAAGACAGCGCCTACGCTGGTTAGGTCATGTTGTCCGGATGGATGAAAACACTCCAGCTCTGAAAGTATTCGACGCAGTACCCGCCGCGGGAAGCAGAGGAAGAGGAAGACCTCCACTCCGGTGGAAGGAGCAGGTCGAGAAGGACCTGGCCTCGCTTGGAATATCCCATTGGCGCCACGTAGCGAAGAGAAGAAACGACTGGTGCGCTGTTGTTGACTCGGCTATAATCGCGTAAGCGGTGTCAAGAAGAAGAAGAAGATGACCGCTACAGCAACAACAGCAAAGACGAAACACAACAATGGACTGCATAAAAAAAGGGATTCAAGAAAAACTGTAAAAACTCGCTGATATTTTAAGATTTCATTAAATAAGTATATTACACATAAATATATTTTCATTTATTTTCATACACAAGTAAAAATTAACAATATCGTAACAAGTTTATTTTAATTAATTGCTAATGAGTAACAAAAATTGTCAGAGTAAATAAATATGTATGCTTTATTATACATTTCTTTTGGTTTCTTTATGTTATTGAGTATATATACGAGTACTTTTGTTGATATCTGCATACAGTTTGTGAGTAGTGTAAGCAGAGTAAAATATAAATATACATATACATATAATTCATTGCACCACGTCGATTTCATCTTCATTCTCACTTAATTCACCATAGGACGAATCGTCGCTGGAATAACCGTCCACGATGTGCTTTTCATCATTAGTCGCTTGCATGCTACTCTCTGGTTTGTGACTGGACGCCGCAGTACTTGTAGACGCTGACGGTATTTGCTTCTCCTGGCCACTTTTCAGATTTTCACGCGTGTGCCGCCACTTCATGCGACGATTCTGGAACCAGACCTTAACCTGAAAATGGTTATGGAATACCTAAAATTTGCAATGCCTCAGATAATATGACTCTACTAACCTGCGCATCGGTGAGGTTGAGGCGCGCCGCGAGTTTGCGCCGATCGGGCTTTGTTATGTACTTCTGCTGTTGGAACTGTATTTCTAGTCCTTTGCGCTGCAAATTGCTGAACACTGCACGCGACCACGAGCGTTTTCGTTTGCTGCCGCCACTGCTACCACTCGCACTAGTGCCACTATTATTGCCGTTACTCATACTAATACTACTGCCGCTCGCAGTTGTTAGTTGTAGTTGTGGGGAGGTGTTACTGGCGACGGCGTGGCTTGACGTAAGACTCGTCGTTTGCGTCCCATGGTGAGGATGGTGCTGTCTGTGGTGATTCATAAGGCTAGCGGTACTCATAGGAATGTCCAATAAATGATGCGCATGTGTCTTCAAAGTGGGGAAACGTACTGACAGCGTCGGTGGAGCAAAGTTTTGCATATTCATTGTGGGATTGTGGAAAGATTTAAGGCCGAGACTGACAGCGCTACCAACACCTGTACCACTCAGATTTTGCAACATTCCTGGCGAATTGACAAGTATTTGTGCATGTGTTGCAATGGATTTTTGTTGCTGTTGTTGTTGGAAGCGCAGAAGGGCAGACGTGGCCAACGCGGAGTATGGAGCGTGCAGCTGCACTGTAATATTAAAAAAATATTTCTTAAAATGCATGGCTTTTAGTATGAAAAAGTTAAAAAGATGTGCAGAGCAGTTTTCAAAATTCAAAAATGTTTTTTTTTCGCAATTATCATTCTCTCTCATTTAGAGAGACCCTAAAGCAGACAAAAGAAGTTAACAATTTAGAGTAGACGAAAAATAGTACTCGCTACTGAGAGAGAAAGCTGAAAAATCAATAGATGCATGCTTTTTCTCGACGGACTGCAAAGGACAGGTTGCATACTTTCCAAAAATACGTTGTGGCTGCACCTACAAAACGGTAAATCGACCGATATATTTTCACTTAAGTTACTAGAAATGATAAGCGGTAAACTACCAATTAGTAGGACATTGCGCTTTTGAGATTTAGTAAAGTCGAAAGAGAAATATAATACAAGTATAATTATGTTATATGAGTGTTCTTGAATTCAAACATCAACTTAAGGGATCATGGTGGACATAGTGTGCTATCTTTACTGCAAAAACAAGAGTTATATTATATTAGTTATATTCAAATATGCGATGGAACCTTCTTAGTACTTGAATAGCTTAAATGCTCACACTGAAAATCAAATAGGAATAATAGGTCCGCCAAATGTCTTTCACCAATAACAGTCCGAACATAAGAAAGCGTGTACCAAAAATTAAAACCCTGCCTGAAAAGATAGTAACGTTTCTATCAGAAGGTCATAAAAGAATAAAATCCATATACAGTTGAACTTCCTTAACTCTAATCAACATATTTCAAAACAAACTTCGTGTTAGATAGACTTCGAAATGAAAGGAAATTAGTATGAAATTTGACTTCTATTGCCAATTCAAGAGTTCGAGTTATGGAGAACTTCGAGTTATAGAAGTTCGAGTCATGGAAGCTCAATGGTATTTGGAAGTCTTCGAAAAATAAATATATAATACAACTATTGTTCTTAATTTACTTGCCCTGGATACTATAGCAGGAGTCTGCTTTGCAGTTAGTAGCTGGATATACTGGACAACGGAACGCACTGGTCAAATTTGTGTAGGAATTCTTATGATATAAATTGGAAATACTCAGTAGATTTGAACAAATTTTTAAGTTCGTCGTTAAATTACTAAATTGAAGTATTTTACATGCCTCAGCTGAAAGAATAATATTGGCCATTTCAAAGGATCTAAACACTTTTTTTTACTAGCTGTCAATTCAAAAGTCCACGTTTCAGTGCATCATAATAATTTTAAATATTAATTTAAGTATTTTGGTACAACAATGAAAATTTTAACTTCTAATTATTTGAAAAATGCGTTTCCATATTGTATATAAAGAAAAACATTTTTGAATCATATTTGATAAATTATTCAGTTCGATCGTAATAAATGAAACAAATAAGAAATGGCTAAGTTCGGGTGTTCGGACAAGGACTGAGGCGAGTAGGTCCTAGTGGCATTTTCTACAGTGGCCATATAATGGAGCATAAGTTCGGTGTGAAATTCGTGGTGGTAGAGAAACTCCGTCGCCACAATCCGCATCAAAGCCAGGTTCTTCGACTTGCGCCCACGGCTCGACGGAAGAGAAGAACGATGTGACCAAAGATGCCTTCTATAAGCAGTTGGAGCGCACCTATGAGAGCTGCCCCCGCCACGATGTCAAAATAGTGCTTGGCGGCTGTAACGCCAGAGTGGGCAAGGAAGGTATCTATGGCACAACAGAAGTTAGGCTCCACGAAGAAACATCACCAAGTGGGTTGAGGCTGATCGACTTCGCCCGGGCCCGAAGTATAGTTATCTGTGGTACTAGATTCCAGCATAAAAAAATTCACCGAGCTACCTGGCTGTCTAAGGATCGAAAAGTCATCAACCAGATCAATCTTGTTGTGATAGACGGAGACACGTCTCCACTGTTTTAAACGTACATACGCTCCGATGTCCTAACATTGACTCGGACCACTATCTTGTTGCAGCCAAGAACGCACGTCAACAAACACGAGAGGTTGACATTACAACAGACAGCCGAACGATTTTCGACTCTACTTGCACTCCTGCTCTCTGAGAGCACTCGTCAACAACTCGGTATAAGGGAAGGCAAACGAAAGCATTGGTTTTCGGAAAGTGCAAAAGAACAGCTGATACAATGGGGAGTGCCGGGCCGACAGGGGTAATGCTCGAAAATTCTACGAAAAGACTAACAGAAGATTTCAAGGCCGGAGCATATTCTTATAGAACCCCTAGGGGTGATCTAGTGACTGATAACCAGGGCATACTAAAATTATGAAGGGAACACCTCTGCAGCCTGCTGAATGGCAGTTAAAGTATAAAGCCAGGAGCAGGCGAACCCTATTCACCAATCGACGACAATGGAGCAGACATTCCATTGCCCCATCATAAAGAAGTTCGAATAGCAATTACCCGCCTGAAGAACAACAAAGCGGCGGGCCAATGAATTGCCGGCCAAGCTATTCAAACACGGCGACAAAGAACTGATAAGGAACATGCACAGGTTCTTTGTAGAAAATGGTCGGAGTAATATAAGTATGATCTGACCAATCCACAAAAAGGGAGATCCCACAATCTGCGCCAACTACCATGGGATTAGCCTCTTCAACATTGCATATAAGGTTCTATCGAGCGTATTATGAGAAAGATTAAAGCCCATCGTCAACAAACTGATTGGACATTAACAGTGTGGATATAGGCCAGGCAAATCAACAACTGATATTCACCATGCGCCAAATCTTGGAAAAGACCCGTGAAAGGAGAATCGACACGCGAAAACGATCTGCCTTTATGCCACGATGTCTGAATTTGGTATCCCCGCAAAACTAAAGCTCCGTCAGGATCAAAAAGAGTATCCCCGAACCGATCGATACCAGCGAGGTTTCAGACAAGGCGACTCCCTACCGTGTGACTACTTCAATAAATTGCTAGGGGAAATAATACAAACTGCACAGCTATATAGAGAAGTACATTCTTCTATAAGAGTGTACAACTGCTGGCGTACGCCGATGATATTGATATCATTGACATCAACCGTGCCATTAGCTCTGCTTTATCCTCTATATGGGCTTGGTTGTGAACGAGGACAAGACGTAATGTCTCCTGTTATCAAACAAACAGTACTCGTAGTCGCGAATACGCATCACTGTTGACAGTCATAACTTTGAAGTCGTAGATAATTCCACATATCTTGGGAACAGTATCAACAACAAAACAGTATCATCCCTGAAATCAAACGCAGGATCACTCTTGCCTGCAGATACCCTTTTGGACTGAGTAGGCAACCAAAAAGTAGTTTTTTCATTATTCCCCTCTTGTTATATGGTGCGGAGGCATGGACAATGACTTCACCTAATGTGTCGGCCTTAGGAGTATTCGAGAGAAATGTTCTGACTTACACACTTACTACAACACTCCAGCTTTGAAGGTTTTCGATTTAGTACCGGCTGGCGGAAGCAGAGAAAAAGGAAGATCTCCACTGCACTAGATTTCCAAAGAGACTTTTGTGATCGAAAGCTTCAAAAACTAAAAAGATTGAACTATGCAATCGCAATAAACCTGAATTAGGCATGCATTAATCTTCAACTTGATACTTGGCTGAATTTATAGGTTTTAAAGGAAGTTTTTGTGGGAAACAATATGAAAGTTTATTTTGTCCTTGAAATTAAATTCTCTTTAATTTAAAAATCCAATGGTTTTCAAGTCACTGTTTTTTTAATCATTAGTTATACCAGGAGGTCGAAATGGACACTGGAAAGTCCTCTCAATAATTCGTTAAAAAACGTGTATTCTCCAGTTCAAACATTGATTCATGACGATTAGTGGAAATCTAGTAGACATAAACGTTGGCATAAATCTATTTTAAAGGCAATTGCAATTTATTACAATCAAACGGCGCAATTAATCACTAATTGTGCGATAATCAATCCAAAACATTCCATACTTAAACATATATACATATGTATGAATGTGGTTTCTTTTCATCTGGCAAATTATACAACTTAGCTATTTAGGAAATTTCTTTCGGTCATTTGAGAAAATAAACAAACCATCGAAAAATAAAATAAAAATCAGCACGATTTTGCTAAATAGAAAATCAAATAAAATCAAATCAATTACGAAACGTTTGCGTACATTCATTAATAGTTCGACGGACAGAAAGAATTATATACATATTTACATTCAGATTTAAGTATATGTTAAGTATAAACATTTTCAGGTACGTACTCGAAGACGTGCTCCAAAGCCTCAGCTAAACATATTTAAAAAGCAGAGAAATAAATATCGTCGACCAAATACAGTTGGTAATTAATTGTTCCGACTCGAAGCTGCAGACAAACAGAATAACAAATAAACAAACAATTCGATTAACCAATACTCATCATCAGCACCGTTCACCAGTACTTAGTGAGTGAGTGAGTGTGGAAGCAACAACAACAATGATCGGGATCTGATCGATCAGTAATGTACGCTGATCCACCACGGTGATAGATGAGGCGCCTGTTGGGGGCCAATTTTGATAAGATCTGCCTGTCTTTCGGTATGCCGACCTACCGGCCAGCAGATCAACCTGCCACACATCAGCGCCACATAATCAAATCAAATAGCATTGTATCATCATCCTCAAAGCAATAACCACAAAAATAGCCACAACATCAACACAACCTGCACCATCTCGTTATTGGTATTCAAATATTCTGAACGAGCAAAAAAAAAAACAACAAAAACGTGCCCATATTTAAGTAATGATCTTCATCATCATATTAAGGCATACGTTTTGGTGCCAACATACGTGCAGACATACTATATGTAGGTGTATACTGATGTGCAGATAAATGAATACTTCAGAAATCAAACAGTGAAAGGTGGAAGCAATGGCACAAGACGTGTATTAATGAACACTTTAACCAAGTGAACTCTGAACAGGAGAAGTTGGAGTGAGATAACTTGAGTGTTAAAGGAATATAAATCGGGATTTTGCAATATTGGATAGTTTGATATTGGCATATTAACATTAATTTGTAAAAATCCTTCAACAATGTGATTCCACAAATTCTTTCTTATTCTGTTGCAGTGGAGTAGGTTACGTACTGGACCTAACATACCAGTAGGTTCAAAACTACAGTTCTCTTTGAAGTTTTATCTGAGGAACCAAAACTAAACCGTATGTTGAACACTGACTTCCTAACCGAAGAACATTTTCCATTGAACTCACCCAATTTCACCAAATAGGAAAGCATTCATATCATGTGGCCATACCCATATTCTTCGGAGTTGCCTAAATTCTTATAGAGACCTTGTGATATGTTAGGTATCGTCAATAAGATATTTGAAATTATCCAACTAAACTAATGACCCCAATAAATATTCCGAAAATTTCGAGAAAAATTATAACCGTATCTAAGCTAGAAATAACATTTGTGTTACTCGCACTACTGCCTAAAAAACCGTAAATAAAGTTTTTAAACAATTTTATTTAAGAAACTTCTATTCAAAAAAATAAATTCCTTTAAATTTGTGACAGAAGTTTTTTCTGGGATTCCAGTCTAAAAATAAAAATTTTTCCAATTGAGAAATGTAATTTGCCACAAGGTATCGCAGTATGAAGGGGCACTTGTGGGCTAAAAATTATGAAAAAGTGAGCGTGGATAGAGGACCACTAAAACCAAAGGACAAATATCTTAATATTTCCAGTGAACAAATCAAATGACTTTAACATATACCATCTTATGGGCGAAAATTGTCCAAATCCAACAAAGGCCCCTAAGTACCGAATATTTGGACGCCAGCTCCTATATTATACTTTTACTGAAAATATTGGTCAACATGTCAAATTTATAATTGAAATTCAGATAGTATCCTTTATTGTGGTAATATTTCTGTGTGCTACAAATGGGCTGAATCGAATCAGTACTTCCCATATACCAAATATTAAAATTTTCGAGCTTCCGGGTGACTTTATACCATGATTTTATACCATGAGTCTCGACGAAAGTCAATTGTTTTCAGAAGGAGAGAATATCCTAGAAAATACTACAGCACAGCATTTTGTACCACGACTGCCGTTGCTCCAGATGCGAGAGGATAATATTGAGGTATATTTTTATTCTTTAAACTTTTGGTTCCCAGCTCTGAAAGTATTCGACGCAGTATACGCCTGGGGAAGCAGAGGAAGAGGAAGACCTCCACTCCATTGGAAGGACCAGGAAGGACCTGGCTTCGCTTGGAATATCCAATTGACGCCACGTGGCGAAAAGAAGAAACGACTGGCACGCTGTTGTTACTCGGCTATATTCGCATAAGAGGCGTCTACGCCAATAAAGAAGAAGAAGAAACTTTTGGTTCGTGGTGATCATAACAAAATTTAATATCGTTTTGGCAAACGTTCCACCTTCAAAGTTAATGTAACTACGCACCATAGTTGATATTGCTCCACGCACCAATGAATATGGCTACATTCGAACGAAACTGTTGGAAAATTTTACTAACAGCCAGCAGCGACGTGTACTTTGCGAGATGCCCTTGAGCGAAAGACGCCTTTACTATGAAATGTGTGCGCCGCAGGAACCACGTTAAGCGAGAGCATTCTTCACGACTTATGAATCACTCGGTAACCGACATATACGCAAGCGGAAATTATTGCTACAAGTGCACTAATCGTCGAGAAGCTGAAAATCGCCGATTCCATTACGGATTCCATTGTTTTAGCAAGGAATCCATCAAATGGCGCCAAGGAGACTAGAGCGAATTATACAACCGTACAACAATCTACCGACCAGGATCTGAGAGCCGAAATAGACAACAAGTAGACCAAGCACTAGGCGACCACGGACATCAATCTCAGGCTAGATCTAGATCTGGGACCTCGACGGTTATTCGCAACTCGCACAACAGCTCCAACGAAATTTGCTGGTATCACGCGAAATTTAGCCGCAACGTCCGTAAATGTAGACAGCCGTACAAAATGGCTCATCCACAAACCGACTTAAATTAGGCCTGTCCAGTCAACTGTTTGTCAGAATCGGCAAATGTTCTGAGAAACTTATGAGCAAACACCTTCACCACAAATCAAAGATGAGTTGGACTCTGTGTATGGTGACTCTGCACCATCGTTTACCACCGTAAAATTTTGGGCAGCTGAATTTAAACGTGGTCGCAGGAGCTTGGAAGATGATGAACGTCCTGGGCGTTCAAAAACTGTAACCACTAACGATAACATCGCTAAAGTTCATCAATTGGTACTTGACGACCGCCGGATTAAAGTTAGGGAAATAGCTGAGATTATGAAGATGTCAAAAGATGTCTATTTGTCACATATTAAACCAAGATTTGGGCATGAGAAAGCTGTCCGCGCGTTAGACCACAAACGTGCGCGCATGAACATTTCCAGCGCTCTGTTGGCCGATTGATAACTGTAGACCAAACTTGGATTCATCATTATACGCCCGAAACAAAAATCCAATCTAAACAGTGGATTGAAAAGGGGGAACCAGCCCCAAAAAACTATAACAGGAGCATACTACGCATCATTATTGGACAAGCTAAAGGAAGAAATTTCGAAAAATCGGCCACATTTGCAAAAAAAGAAAGTCTTGTTCCACCAAGACAACGCACCATCTCACACCTTAACAGTCGCCATGGCAAAAATCCACGAATTGCGGTTCGAACTGCTTGACCATCCACCTTATTCACCGGATCTAGCACCAAGCGACTTTTTTTTGTTTCCTCTGCGGCCAGAGATTTTCGTCAAATGAGGAGGCAATCTCTGAAGGGTTGCAGAGATGGGAGCATCGCTGGGAGAAGTGTGTGGAGTTACAAGGAGACTATGTAGAAAAATAAAAAAAAAAAATTTGAAAAGGTCGCGTGCATCATGGTTAGGTCGGTTATTTATCGGACAGCCCTCGTATTTAACACTACTGCAAAAATTAACTTGCTTATTGGCTCCGTCGCATAGTTGTCGTCTATACCGAATTGTTAAATTTTGACGGACACATCTAAATCGGATACCAAATTGTTTGCTGCTAATGGTTCACCAATTTAAGGATTTGGTGAAGTCATACTTAAATCAAACTTCAACTCACATACGTAGAGAGTTCGTGTGGAAGTTCTTAATTGCCGACGTTCCTCGCAATTATTGGCGCAGACTTTTGATAATTTTTCGGTCTAATACTAGATCTCAATCAACATCGTCTACTTTACCGTCGCACAGCGTTAAAAGCAATGCGCTCGATAAAGTCAATCAAGACGCCAAGTATTTCAACCATTATTACGAAAATTGATGGTTCTTGGATAGCGTGTGGTGATTACCGTGCCTTGAATGCAGAGAAATTACCACTTCCGTTTCTCTACGACTTTACGCACATACTTATAATCAGGCAAACCTATTTTTGAAAAATCTACCTACAGAAAGCTTTTCACCAAATCGGTATACATGAATAAAATGTATACAAATCAGCCATCACAACCTCTTTCGGACTGTACGAGTTCACATACATGACCTTTGGAATACGCAAAGCAGTGCAGATAGCGTAAAGGATACTTTCGTCTGCGTATTTCAACGATTGCAAAATCATAATTTGACAATAAACATCGCAAAGTCGATACCTTTAGCACCGAAACTTGACTACCTTGGGCATTTTATCACCAAAGACGGTATCCAACCATAACCAAATCGTACAAGACTATCTCAGATTGTAAACTACCAACTTCGGCGAAAGATCTCAAACGCTTTCTCCTTTTTTGAAAAATCTCTTTTCACATCAAGCACCATTTTTTGATATGACTCCGGGTAACAAGCGCAATAATCACTCACCTCTCGTATGGTCCAAACAAAATATAAAACATTACGAAGCCTCTAAGGAAGACTTAGCTAAATTCCGGATTGGCACATCCGACTATGCAGCGCAACACCAAGTATTTAAAAACACGCTCAAACCGCTGGGTTTCTTCTAGCGAAAATTTACAAAAGCCGAACAGCGATGCAGCACCTACTACATGGAGGTAACAGCTAAGTATGTATCTCGTGATCACCCAAGATGGCAACTTCATAATACCACCCTCCTTATTTGCGAAGAACTCGGACAGTCACTTTTCACAAGTCTTTTTTGAGTTCAACTTCACACCAACAAGGGCGTTCGCTATGGACAGGAACAGGTGGTAATCACTTCGCGCTATGTCCGCGCTATATGATGGATGCGATAAAACCTCTCATCCGAGCTCCCGTAGCTTCTGACGAGTCATCCACAAAGTGTGTGGTCTGGCGTTGCACTGGTGGAACACTACACCCTTTCTGTTTACCGATCTGGTCGATTCTGGTCGATCGCCTGCTTCCAGCGTCCCAGTTGTTCGCAGTAGATGGTAGAATTAAGCGTCTGGCCATATGGGAGCAGCTCATAGTGGATGATTCCCTTCCAATCCCACCAAACACACAGCAACACCTTCCTGGTCGTCAATTCCGGCTTGGTCACTGTTTGAGACGATTCACCGGCCTTCGACCAGGACCGTTTTCGCTTGATATTGTCGTATGTGATCCAATTTTCGTCGTCAGTCACCATCCGCTTCAAAAATGGGTCGAGTTCGTTCCGTTTCAGCAACATATCACAGGCGTTTATTCGGTCCAGAAGTTTTTTTTGCGTCCGTTCATGCGGAACCCAAACATCAAGCTTTTTTGTGTATCCAGCCTTCTGCAGATGGTTTAAAATGGTTTGGTGACTAACTCCCATCTTCTGGGAGAAGTCACGAGATGCCACCTGCCATTCCAACTCCATGTTTTCCATCCATGGCGCCATTCGGCGTCTGGCTTATCCATGGTGTCGTTTTCACCCGCTCTGAATCGTCGAAACCATTCCCCCGCAGTTCGAAGTGATAGAGCACCATCCTCCACATACAACATTAATCTCAGGGAACGTTTCTCTAGTGGATTTGCCTTTCACGAAGGAAAACTTTAAAATAACGCGAATTTTGGACTTAGTGAGCTTCATGTTTGCACATCTATAACTGTTGAACGCAATATCCAAAC
Organism: Bactrocera dorsalis; assembly: GCF_023373825.1. NCBI lineage: Eukaryota > Metazoa > Arthropoda > Insecta > Diptera > Tephritidae > Bactrocera > Bactrocera dorsalis. The sequence goes on along the minus strand of NC_064303.1, from coordinate 20,791,095 downwards.
TAATCATGCATAGCGTTGTTTTATAGGTTATGTCAAGACCTTTCAAAGATGTTAAGCATTGCCAGATACGAGCTCTTTGGCGCTTTATACATAGCCACGAAATTCAAAAGACAAAAAGGCGGAAGGGAGATATTCGAAAACCTAAAAAACCTAAGAAGCGACTCATGCTCAAGGAATGTATGCGCTTTGAAATAAATATAATATTGTATGTATATGCACATACATACATACTTTATGCCGACAAGTGTAAATGAGCGTGTCTACACATGTATTTCACGTAATAAAAACTCATTTCAAAATATTCCAAGTAATTAAGGTAAACTAACAAATTACATGTGAAATGCGATAATGCACCACGATGGTGGTAATTTAAATACGGAAGCAAATAAGCATAAGTCAGCGCCAAACTCAAGTGCAACAACAACAATTACAATAAAACCATAACAAGTGCGCTAATGAGCGATGCAACGCGAAGAGTCAATATTTTAGATAAAATACGAGTTAAGGATGATGAACACATTACCTGGTGGAGCCAATAATAAACGTAATAATAACAAAAAAGATCTTGTTGATAACCACGATCAACAAATATGCATAAACGCATGAAAACACTGCGTAGGAGGATGTGAACGCGCAAGGCGCGTTGAGTGGCAAATCGATTGCGCCTTACAAAAGAGAATTATTTAAACAAGCGTTCAAGTGTAAACACATATACACACATACACACACACACACACACAGAAGTACAATATATGTATATGCCGTGTGAACGTATGATTATTGTGTATATAGCCGCGGCGGGAAGTAAAAGTGGAAGCGCTAATTAAGCGGCAAGGCCGCTGCATCCCATAACTGCTAGCTACGACACTGCAACGCGGCGCGGCAGCGCATTTGTGTTTACAGGAAGGTGTGGAAAATTGGTAAACTCATTACAATTGCGGATAACACAAACCAAATGTTGCTGCCAACACAGTGGCGCTGCTGCGGCACCACTCATTACAATCCCACTTGCAACAAAAGCAATGTGAGCGCTGGAAAAGCGCGCTCAATATGCACCAGCGTTCGCAGCCGAGTGCGCATGTCATGCATGCGATTGGTTGTGAGAATTCCAACGACTAAATATATTGCTTGTTGTTTTTTGCGCGCACAATGCTACAGTGAATAAAAGTCAAAAGCACATATTTTCTTATTTAATAAATGTTTTTCTTTTTGCCAAAAAGCGCGAGCGTAGCACGGCTGTTCCGCGGCGGTGATAGAAAAATATACAATAACTTGGAAAATGCGAATAAAAGGTAATAAATGTTAAGCAGGTGATAAATAAACTACTTACATACACATACACATGCATATAAACAACTACCCCACATGCGTGCGTGTGATTGTACTACTTATTTATTTGAGAAATTCATAGCTCGATCCGCAACGGTGGTGTGCTACAGATGCGCCTTCGTTAAGTAGACGAAAGAATTATTTGATTTCGTTGCCAATGGAATATGCAACAGCGCAGGAATTTAAATTTACGAAAAATTTCGTACTTTTAGAGACCACATATCGTGTGTGCTTAGCGCGCTAATACAAATAAATATATTGCGGGATATTTACGCAGGTTCATTCGCCCACGTACATACCCTGCAATAAATCGGATTAATTTGAATCAGCATAGGCCTAACGGTTTTGAGCACCTTCAAAAAAGAGCCATTCATATAATACTTTTCTCCGTTCCTCGAGGCTAGACTTTTGCTGGGAAAGTTGATTTTTCACTGTTCAAAATCAATACCTCTTAATAACATGGAGAATTATTGACGAAACAGTATAAGTTTTCACTAAAAAGCTTTGTTTACAATTTCTAACAGTCAACGACAGCATAAATAGCTATAACGCCTGAAAAAATCAGCTCTGTCCTCATAGAATTGTACTTTCTTTCACCTGGAAAACACTCCAACTCTGAAAGTATTCGACGCAGTACCCACCGGGGGAAGCAGAGGAAGAGGAAGACCTGCACTCCGTTAGAAGGACCAGGTGGAGAACGCTAATGGGCTTCAAATCACATATCTACATATGAGATTTTGATATAAATATGTAAGTACTTGGAATTTCCTAGCCTCGTTTTCACATACTCACACTCGATTTGATTATTCTACTTCGTTTTGTGCCCACGAAGTTGTCAAAGGGCAAACGCCGGAAAATTTTGGACTAGACACGAAGTCATAATTTTTCATCATGACAACGTTGTCATGTTTAAAAAGAACCTTTTGGAAAACTGCGGATGGAAAGTATTGCCTCAGCCGCATTCTAACGGGCAATCCAAGTAGAGATACTATTTTTGTCAAAAGTCTTTTTTTTTGAATGATCACGTGCGAGTCCTGACAAGCTGTCATGTTATCTTTGTTCAGTATTATTTGGCATTTCATTATGGACAGACTTTCGTCTAAATAACGTTTACAAATATTATTTTTCTTTATTGGCGTCAACACCGCTTACGCGGTTATAGCCTAGTTTACAACAGCGCGCCAGTTGTTCGTCTCGGAGGATGGAGCCATGTATAGGAGTTCATGCAAGTGAGGAAAGTTCTCCCAGCGCAATTCACTTGTAAATGGCCAGAAACGATTATTTTACATATGGCTCAAGCAGTTCACGTCTTCTGGTCTTCGACCAAGTATCCTCTGGGTAGCCAAAAAACATCCATTTAAAGGCGAGTTAAAGTTAGGAAGCGAATCATCTCTCTCCAGGGTTGTGCAAGGGTTTACGACCCACGCCACGTAAAAAACTCACACAATGAAAACATCGAAACTTTTACAAATCTTTCAACTTTATTACGAAAATTCACGTTCTGACCTTACCTTAAATTGAAAGTGTACAAAATACAGCTGTGCAAGAACTAAAGGCGCTCGACCTTCCCAAGTGACCTTCGGACGTTTTCGGCCAAAATAATGTTTAGCGATGAGGCCCATTTCTGACTCAACGGGTATGTAAACTACCAAAATGCCGCATTTGATGTGCTGAACGCATAGAGAGCGACAGACTTCAATACCTTTATCCATGAAGTAATACTTTATCCAGTGGTCCCGTGGGAGAGACATGAGGTGGGAGTAGGTTAGGTTTAGCGGACTAAAGTCCCGCACTCTGGCTTTCGATGCTTCCTCTTACTTAAAAAAAAAAAAAACTTTTACCGTGTCTCCATACTTTTGCAACATAATAGTAAGCCATTTCGAGAAAATAACTTTGAGCTACAACAAAAATGAAGGTTCTAAAAATATAAAGTCACTGGTGGAGTACCCCAGGGATCTGTACTTGGGCCGCTACTTTGGAACATAATGTGCGACGGAGAACTGCGACTAAAAGTACCCAAAAACGTTCAAATCATTGGATTCACAGACGATATCGCTGTTATAGCAAAACACATACACGATATAGTTACGACAGGACAATAGCTTGACTCGAAACTAACGGACTGAACCTAGCGAAAACAAGACCGAAGCGGTAATTATTACTGGCAAAATAGTCCGTAAAGTTGCTACGTTCAATACAAAGGGTGTAAGCATTACTACACAACCAGCAATTAAATACTTGGGAATTATTCTTAATGCAAAAATGTCCTTTAAGGAACACTTAGCGTACACATGCGGAAAAGCTACAAAAGTGTGCAGAACCTTGAGCCGGTTAATGCTCAATACCAATGGGCTAAAGGACAATAGAAGACGACTATTAGCTGGTGTACTGAAGTCAGTTGCGCTGTTCGGCGTCCAAGTATGGGGACAAGTCCTCGAAATAAAATCATATCGCCGTGGCCTTTTTTCGATATATCCCACTTGCGTGCTGAGAGTATGCTCTGCGTTTCGCACAGTATCGAAAGATGCTACCCTAGTAATTGCGAGCTTATACCCCTTAGACCTCTTCGCCAAGAAGTTTCATTGTTTTCCGAATGACAGGTTATCGCACAAGACACTAAAAGGAATTTCAAGGGCAGAGACGGTGAATCACTGGCAAAAATGCTGAGAGGAAAGCGGAAATGGGGGTGGACATTCCAACTGATCCCCAACGTTGAACCATTGCTAAATAGATTACACTGTGAGGTAGACTTCCGCCTAACTCAAATTCTTACAAGACATGGCTACTTCAAAGCATATTTGAAACGATTCGGACACGAAAATAACGATACATGTGATTATTGCGTAGGCGAGACCGTCGAAAAAGTGGAATAGACATTTTTCTATTGGCCGAAATATAACCGTAAGAAGCAATATTTAGAAAATGAGTGTGATGTAGGCCCAACTCCCGATAAACCAAAATGGTCGAATCAATAGAGAAGTGGAAAGCTGCTTGCGAAGTTGCAGCCAGAGTTATGAAATCCCAACGTACCAGCGAACAGTGGCGGAGAAGAGAGCTGTTAAATGTAAGGTACAACTACAACTCAAACACACTATCATTGACGGAACGGCAAGGGTTGACAACGAACAATGTACGAGCCATGTTATCAGACCAATAGAGGTGGGGCCAAATAAAGGAGATTTAGTTTAGATTAAAGTTCCACACTGACATGGGGTCCAGGTCCTCCTCGTGACAAAAAAAGCCTTCAAGCGACATCTGTCAAATATTAAAATACACACGTTCTTACAGACACGGTTATTCAGACAGCTGGACGACTACATAACTGTGTCCATAAGAACATGTTTATTTTAATATTTGACAAATGTCGCTTGAAGTCTGTTGCTCTCTACATGTTCAGCACACGAAGAGATTGAAGAGCTGCCATTTCATCCAGAAAAAGTAACGGTTTGCTGTAGTTTTTGAGTCGGTGGAATCATCGTCACCATTTCTTCAAAAATGATGACTGTGAGAACGTAACCATGATAACCGACTCTTTGATGCCTGAAATTGAAGCTTATGATCTCGGCGACATTTGGTTTCAAGAAGACGGTACCACATCACATAAGTCAATGGATTTACTGTGAGAACTCATCGGTAAGCAGATAATTTCACGGTTTGGGCCGGTTGATAGGCCACCAAGATCGTGTGATATTACAATGTTGGACTTTTTTCGGTGGGGATATATAAAGTCTAAAGTCTATGTGGACAATCCCGCTTCAGTTCAGGCCTTGGAGCAAAATATAACGCGTGAGCAGATAACTTCACGTTTTGGGCCGGTTGATTGGCCGCTAAGGTCGTGTGATATCATAACGTTGGACTTTTTTCTGTGAGGATATATAAAGGTTAAAGTATATGCGGACAATCCCGCTTCGATTCAGGTCTTGGAGCAAAATATCACGTGTATCATTTACCAGTTACCAGTCGAAATACTCGAATGAGTCATCGAAAATTTGACTCAATGGATGGACCATCTGAGACGTTGCTGCGGCCAATATTTGAAAGAAATAATCTTCAAAAAATAAATGCAAGAGAATGTTCTTTCGAATGTAATAAACATTCCCCTTAAATTTGAAGTTTCTTTTGGTATTTAAAAAAGTAGGAAACCTCGAAATGGATCACCCTTTAGCATGGATGTATGCTACGTTTTCAATACATATATACATACATGACATCAGAACAGGGTCTCAAAAATTGCCTTGATTCATGTTGGCCACTAAGCCGGCGCAGACTTTTTGGGGTGAAATGCACGAATTGCCAAGATGTAAAAAATGTTATAGCTTCAGAAGGATTATACTAAAATATATCCTTTTTTTCAAAATAAACGTTATAATTTTGAAAAAACCGCAAAATTATAGTTATGGAGACAATAGAAGATAAAGATGTTTTAGATAATAATCAAAAATGTATATCTATTATATATTTAAACCAGGTTGGGAAACTATGTATATTCAGGCATTTAAGGCTTCGTTTTCTACAGCCTAACAGAACAATTTATGTGGTTATTTACATATGTACATATGTATTTTTGTATAAGTAGATAAGTTAAATATAAGCAGTAAGGTTTGTTCACACTGTTTTTTATAGCGGAAAGCGTTTAAGTGTTGATTAGCATTTGGTGCTGCGTACAGCTGTGCGTTCAGCATGATGCCTTAATGAGACTCATTAAGTTGCGATTTCCCGCATTCACAGCGTAGCAACAACAACAAACACATTGAGTAAAAGCACCTTTCACTCCGCACACCTTGAATTGGCTCTGCGCTTCATCATATCCGCAGCAGCTGCCGTGTGTTGTGCATTTTCAGCACTTCACACGCATACACATTCTCATTTTTTAGGGAACTTCAACCAAAACAAATTAAAATGTTATATCTTTTATTGTATTTGTACAATGTATTATTACGGATGATACCTACTTATTGAGCGGCGAAATATGGCAAAGTAAATATAAATATTTACCATATATTCCTCAATAAATTTTTCAACATTTATGAAGATAATTCATTGTTTTATAAATCGAGCGCTTCGGGCGGCCGCATTGGATTTCCCGTTTAAAAATATGTGTTAATGTTTGTGTGCGTATGAAAGTGCTGTGGCAAGTGAAAGTGTTTCTGTGTGTGTGCGTATGTATTTACTGGAGTATTACTTTTTGTACATTAAAAGTCTGAGTGGTGTGTCCATACATTTGTTGTTTTTTTACTAATATAACTTGATTTATAAACATGCATATGTATGTGTTCATATACATAGGTTGAAGTAAAATTGGATATTTTCATAGTGTTTTACAACAAAATATTTCAGTTTCCATGTAGTGATTATTTTGCGGATTTCCTTTCCATTGCCGATTCCATCACTGGTTGTTTTAAAA